>NW_008348789.1:722393-727159 GCF_000622305.1 Nannospalax galili
ATAATTTAGTAATAATTTTAGTTAGTATAGTGCTGTTAATAATACAACTATACATAGATCCTGCTCAAGTGTGATATGTTAATCTTTGTTGATACTTATCTATATTTTTAAAGAAATTTTGATTTGAATTATAACTCTATGATGGTTTGAATGAGAATGCCCCCATTAGGGTTCAAGTATTTGGACATTTTTCTCCAGTTGGTGGAGCTGTTTGTAGAGGTCTTAGAAGGTGTGGCTATGCTAGAGGAAGTACGTGACTGAGTTTTTAAGCCTTGCTGTATCTTGAGTTGTTCTCTTGCTTCCTGTGCCTGCTTGAAGATATGAGACTTTAGCTTCTGGTCTTCCTCCAGCCGCCTTTGTAGCCATACCTCCCCTCCATGATGGACTCTTGCCCCTTTCAAACCATCAGCTCAAATAAACTTTTCTATAAGTTGCTTTGGTTAGGGTTTCTAACACAGCAACAGAAGAGTAACTAATACATACACTGATACAAAATGACTATATTTAAACTGTTTATTGCTTATATGCTATAAAATAATGACATAATTATTTATGAATACAGATCATTATTAGAGATATGACAGTATTTTTAGGAGTGACAAGACCAAAATTTATATTGTTGATTATTCTAGTTTTATATATGTAATGGCCGATAACTACCCTTAAGAGATGTCTCCAATATTTAAAATAAACAATACAAACATTTTATTAATAATTATCAAAAGAACTTTAAAGTTACAAGCATATTATTTATGAAATATGGAGTTACCATAATTCTATGATCAAAGAAGTACTAGTTCTTTGATTTGCCTAAATGTTAAAATGGTATTAGTCAAAAATAAGGATTATGAGAACACAGTCCACAGTTGTTGCAAGAAAACTATTACATATACAAAGCCCAGGGGGATCAAAAGCAGCTATCTTTCTTTCTCTGAGAACATTGCAATAAAATCGTTCTCTTCACCAGTTCAAAAGTTCAGGGTTAGGTGCAATAGGCTTCTGTCCATGGATGTGTGTATGGGTTTCAGAATTCAAAGTTCATCAAGTCCAATTAAAGCTATTTAAATATCATATAAATGATATGGAGAGTTATTTTCTACTTAGGAAGTAAATGGAGACATTTCAGGGTACCATTATTACATGGCATCTAAATATGCAAGTGAATTAGAAATGAATGATTTTTATTTTTTAATTTATTTTTATTTTAATTTTATGTGTATTGTGTATGTAAGTGCATCATGTCATGCAATGCCCGCACAGGTCAGAAGAGTGTGTTGGATCCCCCAGAACTGGAATAACAGACAGGTATTAGCCACCATGTGGGTGCTGGCAACCAAACCTGGGTCCTCTGCAAGAGCAGCCAGTGCTCTTAACTATTGAGCTATCTCTCTAGCTCCAGAGAAAGGCTATTTCTAGGTTTAGTAACAGTGATAAAATTGCCTTTAAATTTTTTAATGTTTCACTCAGAAATAGCTGGACAAAAAAAAAGAGTGGTCAATCAAGAAAAGATTGACACTCTTTGTCCATATTAACAACTATTTTTTTTTCTTATTGAATTTGTTTTAAGGCAGGATATGGTGTGCATGCCTGTGACTCCAGCAATTTGGAGGCTGAAGCAAGAGGATCAAGAGTTTAAGGCTGGGGCTGGAGAGATGGCTCAGCAGTCAGGAATTCTTGTTGTCTTACAGAGGATTCTGGTTCAGTTCTCAGCCCCCCCATGTCAGTTCACAACCATCTGCAAATCCAGCTCTAGGATTTTGTGATGTCTTCTGGCCCCGCAGGCACCTGAAACACATGTGATACATATAGTTATACAGGTAATCACTCATGCACATATTTTTTAAGAAGAGTTTAAGGCCAATTCATGATGTATAGTGAGACCTTGTTTTAGAAAAACAAAAGAGGGACAAGGAGATAGCTCAGCGGTGAAGCACTTGCTTAGGGTGGATGAGACCCTAGGTTCAAACTTCAATAATGCAAAAAAGAACAAACTTTAAAAAACTCCAAAGGTGGGAGTTTTACCTTGGGGTGACTTGGGTAGTAATGTTCTCACAACAAAATGGATACCATAAGCTGCTAAAAACTTTTTTTTTTTTAACTTAAGGGCATGTGCTCAAAAACACTCCCTCCACTGCCACAAATTATGCAGTTGAGTTTCCTGCATTGGGGTAAATCGCAGGGTTCAGCACATCCTGAGTGCAACGGATAAGCCTCGCCCTGGGCAAACCTCTTTTGTGATCATGGTATCTCCCATGCCAGGTAAATGTGAGCTAAAAACTTTTTAAAAAGTTGCTTAAAGCTGAGTGTGGTGGGTGGGTGTGCCCAAGTATTTGGGAAGCTGAGGTGCCAGGATTGCATGAACCCAGGAGATGCCTGGGCAACATAATGAGACTCTATTTCAACAACAAAAAAAAATTAATATAAGAAAACTTAACCTTGTCTGCCCAAACCCCACTGCTAAGGGGAGGCCATGGACACCAGCCCCCATCATGGGAAGTCAGGGCGAGGAGAGAGACCAGTGCCGGTAGAGAGGCCTTGGGCAGGCGTACATGGATAGAAACACCCAGGAGGCCCGTGTCAGTGGACAGCTCATTTATTATGGCAAAAGCAGAGGTTTATATAGGAAAGCTTCACTAGCAAAGAGGCTGGGGTTGGGTTCTCCAGCAGGCTGGCAGGTAGGGGAGGGAGGGGGCTACTAATGCCACATGGCCTTTTTCTGTCTTCTGGTCTCATACTCTACAAGGGACCAGGTTAGGATTAAAGGATTAGAGGCTTAATGGTTTTACTTGGGGATTGTTGGGTAAGAGACAGTGTCCCTATAATTGAGTAGGCCAGCTTCTTGCTGTCCTCACTAGGAGGTATCTGGCCTGGCAGCCATGCCCTACATTCCAGGCACTCTTGACTTATCCCAAGAGACCTAACTTTCTTTTTATTTGTATGTGTGTATGGAGTGCACATGTGTTCATATGTATGTGCATGTGTGCTTACAGGTGCATGCAGAGGCTATATGGTATTGGTTAGACAAACTCATCAGTGAGTTCCAGGGATTCTTCTGTCTCTGTCGCCCCAACAATGGGTTTACAAATGTGCCATCTCCCATATCTCCAGCTGGCCAGCCTGGAACACACTAGGTAGAGCAGGCTGGCCTCAGTCTTATAGAAATTCACCTGCCTCTGCTGGGATTAAAGGCATGGACCATGACACCTGGCAGCCTGTTTTGAGATTTTTTTTTAAATAAATAATTTATTGAGACTGTCATACATGCACATAAGGTATTTTGATCAATTATATTCCCACTCCCTCCCCTCTAACTCCTCTCATATCTCCCCATCACTTTTTTCTGATAACTTCATGTACTCTTTCTTCATCTTTATTTAGTTTTACAGGGCTTTTGGCTACTCTAACATTCCCCCCCTCTGAAGAGGTAACCCTAAAATCTTTTAAGGATTCAATACAAGCTCCCAAATACTTTCAAAATTTTTGGCATTTAGAAGAGTGTATGTTGCTAAATGGCCCAAGGACCTTTGATTTTTAGCCAGAAACTGGCTATGTTTCTTTCGGGTCTTTTTACCCTAACTGCCTAACCAATTCCTACCTCCTATTCTTATCACATCATCCTCTGAAGAGGTTACTCAAATTGCCATTAAGGAATAGGGATGCACACTGATCTGGCTTCTTCCATACTGAACAGGGACTCACGTTGAGGGAATTGGCATACCCCTGAAGTGGGTCTATGTAAAAGACTTCCAAATTGCATAACTCTTCTCTCTAAGGGGAAAAGAAAGTCCTTGAATTGTGAATAGGAGATGTGAATGAGAAGTAAATTAAGCAAGAGTAATTAGAATTACAAGCTCTAGCCATAGAATCAGGAAAAAGACAGACAGGTCAATTTTGAAATGTTCATATGAGTCTATCAGAATTTCTTGAAAAGGACTTCCAAAAGCATCCCTCTATTGGGGGACCTCATTTTGATTTTTGTCTTCCAAGGCTGGACTCTAGAGTGATGAATTCAGGGTTTGCTTTCAGGTACTTTGATAGCTCGTGGAGTGGTTAGAATCAGTGTCAGTTCCCTCTCAAAGGCTTCTAGAAAGGGGGATAAAACAAATTTATCCACCATTTTAGAACAAGAATTGAATGATTTTTAAGATAATCCATTAGAATTAGGATATAACTTTCACAAAAACTGATATATTCCTGCTAATACAGCATACATTTTATAGAAATTTTTGTATATTTTTTGTCAAAGTACAAAGCATCTCAAATACAAGTTTGAAAATCTTGAAAGTAAATAATCCAAGGCTAGGATTTTAACTCTCTGGTTCAATAGAAATATTTAGAGATGTTGTAGTTCAATATTTAATTTTAATGAGTGAACTTGTCCATCACCTGTATAATCTTCTATTTTTTTTCAGTTTTTTTTTTATTTTAATTAAAAGAAGCATTTCATTACAACAGCATTAACCTATTCAATAACATTTTTCTGAGCTAGGGTACATCTCTTTCAAAATTGGCTGTACATTTCTAGGTTTACAGATGAATTATTACGCTTATATAATCTTTTACTCATTATAAACTCTATAAGACATAAAAGATCAGTTAGTGGGGCTAGCAGGATGACTCAGCAGTAAAGATACCTGCTACCATGCCTGATGACCTGAGTTCTATCCCCAGGACCCATGTGGTAGAAGAAGAGAATCAGCTCTCACAAGTTGTCCTCTAACTCCACACGTGGGCCATGACACGGGCACATACACATACACACACAC
>NW_008348789.1:732472-736528 GCF_000622305.1 Nannospalax galili
AGCCCCAGAAAGAGGCTGTCAGCCCCAGAAAGAGGCTGGCGGGTGTTGCAGGATCAGGAAGCAGAGAGAGGTGGGGGCGGGGCCGGGTCTAGAGGCAGTGCTCCTGGGGCCCAAGGAAGGCACCAAGCCAGTTGGGGGTGAACAGGGTCAGGAATCAGCAGTGGCTTCCCAGGTGTCTGGGGCCCCAAGATTAGGAATGGCACAGGGCCCAAGCTTGGAGTAGAGAACAGCGCGGGAGATGGAAGGGTGAGCACGGCTGGTGGAGTCGGTAGACTTACCCCCAGAGAGGCCTGAGGGCGGGAGAGCGGGCCAGGAGAGTTAGCCAGTGGTGCAGGTCCAGGAAGCAGGGAGAGGTGAGGGCGGGACCAGGTCCCGAGGAAGCAGTGCTCCTGGGGCCCGAGGAAGGCACCAAGCTGGCCTGGTCAAAAAAGATCAGGAAGCAGCAACAGTTCCCCAGGTGTCTGGGGACCCAAGACCAAGAATGGTGCAGGGCCCAAACCAGGAGCAGACAACAGTGGCGGAGATGGAAGGGCAAATGTATAATCTTCTATTTTGTCTAGCTCTTACTTTATACAATTAATAGTATCCAATGTACATTTTAATTGAGTTTTGGGGTAATTTGTATAATAGACCATAATCTAATTTAGACCCCTTCCTCAATCTGCATCCTCCCATAGCCACCCCCCTCACACATACACCAGATTTCGTGCATTCTGTAATATATGCTAAGGCCTCTCCAGTCATGCATCTGTATCCAGATGTCCCTTAGTGCAATTTCATCCACTGAAATCTATTAAGCTTATTTAGAGTCTCTCCCTTAGTGAATATCAACTCACCATCACCCAGCAGTAATCAGTTGCCAATAGTTCCTAGGCTAAGGTTAGGACCTGCTGCTCATTTTCCTGGTTCTGTGCTGGGTTTTCAGTCAGCATGGGTCTTGTACATGCTGCCACCATTTCTGCAAGTCCATATGAGCATGTTGCAAGAGGCCTGGAAGCTTCTGTTTCCTTATGTTCATGTACCAACCTATGCTCTCACAAACTTTCTGCCATCTCTTCTGCAATAGATCCTGAGTCATGGGTGGGTGAGGTTTAATATACATTAAAAAAAAAAAAAAAAAAGAAAAAAAAAAACAAGAGGTGGTGTATAAGAAGGGTGCAAATAGGCGGGAGTCTAAATATGACCAAATATATTGTGAAAAACTTGAAAAAATTCACTAAAAAACTTTCCATTTATTCTATAATTATGTTTAAGTCATTACTGAATACTAGACTTATATAGATATTGAACACTTACTGAATGACTTATATGATGGAAGAATACTAAGCCTTCAGTTTTATTTATTCTTCAGCAGCTTTATTTAGACAGCATGGCCAACATTGCTAAGTACAAGTATTACCCCGTAAAGCAATTCTACCTGAAAATCTCAGGCAGATGCTTTTAAAGCCTGATAATATTTTCCTGTTCTTCTTTTATTATTGTTATTCAGGTTAATTTTACAGACAAAAGTCAGAAGTTCAGAAAAATTAATGTCCATGAGGAATACCTTTCATGCACAGAAGTGGGAGAAAATTTCACTGTGCTTGCCATCAAATGAGGCAATACCACGGATTTAAAAATAAGCAAAGAAATTCAACTCTAATTGCTCACACTATAATTTAATATACTCAAACCTATTCATGTTCTTCCTTCTCTTTGTCAACTCACTGTTACTGTACATTGTTTCTGGAATCACTTCTCAAATAAAATATTTTGTCTTTACATTAGTTTTCCTACTTACTGAAGACTACAATTCCTAATTGTCTTTTGAATCTCTCCACAGCTGTGATATTCTTTCACTTGACTCACTAAGTATGTGGATTTATCCTTATTTCCTGCAGTATTGCATCCTCACATATAGGGGCACTGCCTGAAAAGCAATATTAACTAATAAATATTTAATTTATGATTGGATGAGTGAGAGAATAAATAAATGCACGGATGATTAATAAAAAATAAGTCATGAAGCTTCATAAAGCACACTGGTGATTATTTGTGTTCCAGCTGCCTCTAGGCTCATGGAAGTTTTGGCTTTTTCTTATGCATGTCTATTAATTTCATTTTTATCTTATATTGATGGTTTTTCATTTCCTTTTTTATGCATTTTCCCTCAACAGTTCAAACACATATTTTCATTGCTAATTGTCTCAATCTAGTTCTCCTAGGGTGTTTTCTTCCCATTTTATCCTAAGACATTTCTATCTTTGTGAAGGTAACTGATTTGTACTTCATGCATGATTTCTTGGCTTTCTGGGTGCTGGAATCTTGCAGGCACGTTGTGTTTAAATATATCTTCTATGACCCCACACCTTTATCATTCATGGTTCATAAACAGTAGTTGATCTGAAATAAATACTTTATTTGAAATTTAAAACTTTGGGTCAAAAAAAAAAAAAAAGAATTCGCAATCGATCAATTGCAAAAATGGCTTTAGTACATGCAAGTCCAAACAGGAAAAAGATGACATGTTCTAGCATGAATATGTGAAAGATGTTTTTCCAAAGTGACGTTCTAGTTAACAAAGTGGGTTGACTGCCAAAGCCCTTCAAGGAATAATATACTGCTGACCTGACGGAAGTCATTGTGAATGTGTCTGACAGGTTGTGTGAAGGTCTGCTAAGGATCAGATGAAGTCTTCTAAGTGTCTGGTCTTGTTCCAAAAGACAGGCAAAGAACTGACTGTCTGAAAAACATGCCAACCAAGATTCAGAAAGTTAGAGTAGCAGTTCCTTTATTACTCTAGGCAAAAATAGGAAAGCAAACTTTCCTGAACAAGGAAGGCTGATCTCAGGCCTGAGAATCCCTTGGTTGCATTTGAACTTGATCACTTCATGCTGTGTTCAAGTTGACACCCCTAGAATCTCCTCTTTATTCTAGATTGTTCCCTTTTATCAAAAGGGGTAAGCTAAGAGACCCCCCCCTCAGCACCCCATGAGGAGGAGGAAAGGATTTATTGAGAGTACAGATTATAGACCATCATTGAGGAAGTCAGGGCTGTAACTTGAGTCAGGAACCCAGAGGCATGTACTGTGGATACTTCCTAGCACTGGCTTTGTTTCCAGAGGGAAATTTAGCTCTCTTTATCATGCAGCCCTGCCCCTCTGCCTAGAGGTGGCTGCTCATAGTGGCCTGAGCCCTCCTACATCAATTAGCAATCTAGAAAATGTCTCACAGATAGGCCGACAGGCCAACAAATGGAAGAAGGTCTTCAATTAGGGCTCCTTCTTCTCTTATGTGTCAAGTTGGCAACCAAAGCAAAGTAAGATAGCATGAGTTGGAAGTGTATATGAGGCCCTCTGTTCCTGTCCCCATTTCCCGTTATTCACCATCTCTTTCTATCCTGATTCAGTAATGGGTTATTTTTAAAAAATTTTTTTATTAAAAAAAATTGTTATTGAGTATGTCAATGCTGTTGTAGTGAAATGCTTCTTCTAAGTATGTGGTTACTGAATAAATAATTTAAAAAAATTTATTATTTTCATTTTATGTGTATGCTTGTATTGCCTGAATGTAGGTAAGTACACCTGTGTCATACCCATGGAGGACAGAAGAGGCTGTTGGATCCCTGGAATTGGAGTTACGGACAGCTGTTAGCTGCCATGTGGGTGGTGGGATTTGAACCCAGGTAGTCTGCAAGAACAACCAGTGTTCTTAACCACCGAGCCATCTCTCCAGCCCCAAATTATTATTATTTTTTAAGTTACTAAGATTTGAATTAGGTTTGTATGTCCAGATGTCCCTCAACAGGTCTTAAGATATATGGCAAAATGCATGAAGTCTTGTGGGTTGGCCATGAGGGGGTGCAGATAGGGAAGGGGGGCTAAATATGATTAAGACACATTATATGAAATCCACAAAAATTCAACAAAATATATTTTAAAATATTTATCAAGATTCTAGAGAGGGGCTGAAAATGCAATCAAACTATAGTATATGAAAACTGTAAACTTTCAATTAAAAAGAAACATTCAGAAATCAATCAGACTCCCTCTCTCTCTCTCTCTATATATATATATA
>NW_008348789.1:736804-743441 GCF_000622305.1 Nannospalax galili
TTAAATCAAAATATTTACCAAGATTCTGGGAGAGCCTTCCCTGAAAGATTCAAAAGTTCACTACTTAGATGACAACAAGTCAACTATGTGTGGGTTATGGTTTCCTAACAACCATTTTCCACTTTTTGTTAAAAATACAGCCTCTATAAAACTTGTAGTATAGATGCTGTGTAAAGCAATTTTGGAAGTACTATGCTTATGCATATTTTACCTAGTGTTGCTATAATAGCTTCTGCAAAATTAGCTCAGCAACTTCCATATTCCTTCTCTCTCTGCCAGGATTTGTTCTATGAATTTTGATAAAAATATAGACCATGTTCAGGATAAAGACTAAAAGTAAGTCATTCTTGCTCCTTGCCTGTTGCTTGGCTCATCATTCATGTTTCTAAGAACTTAGCATTGACGAGTCTCTAACTGAATTTAGAAGATTCACATGCACTGACAAGAGGACAAATTGCAACTTTTAGATGAAATTCAATTTTCTGGCTTTTTCACATTTTTCTTTTTTCATGTAAGTGAAGAATGGATGTAACAAGGATATAACAGTATTGATTAACTTTCACTAGCCCATTTGGTCATCCTATAATTAAATATTTAGAATACCTTGTGTTTAATAATGAATTTATATAAACTAATTCCTGTACCATTTGATTGTGTCAGTAGTCTATGTACGAAGGCATAAGAAACAAGCTGATTTACTCTCAAGAGAAAGCTAATAAATGTTTCTTGGACTGAATGGAATCGTATGTATTTTGAAGCCTGAAGAAACTTGACTGCCACTTCCCTAAATATCAATTTTAATAAATTGAACACAAAATGATTTTCATAATTTATATACGATGCAAGGATTGTGAGATGTTCTATTCATCACACTTATGTCACTGTAACAAAAAAATTTCTATATGAAACTATGTAAGAGAAAAAGGCTTATTTGGGTCCTAAGCTTCAATGTGTTTAGGATACTCTTGCTGGAACACACAGCAGGTTGGCTGGTACAGTCAGTTCATCAGAGAGGGAGGCATGAACCACGGGAGACTGTGTGCCACTTTCATTAGTGACCTCCAAAAGGTTCCACTTCTCTCAAATAGACCCACCATTTTGGAGTAAGAGCTCAACATATGGGTGTGTCATTCTCTTTATCAGATGACAAATCCTAAGTGCTCAGCCCTTAAATCATGTACATACCATACATGTAAGCCCACTTAGTGGAATCAATAGGATGGATATATCTATATCTATATCTATATCTATTTCTATATCATCCACATCTATATCTTTATCATCTATATCTATACTTATATCATCTATATCTGTATCTATCATCTATCTATATCTATCTCTATCTCTATCTCTATCCCTATCTCCATCTCCTCTATCTCTATATCTATCTATCTCTATCTCTATCTCTATCTCTATCTCTATCTCTCTCTATCTCTATCTCATCATCTATAATTTTTAACTCCTTCTTGTCAAACATACCACATTATAGTCTTTGGCGAAGGAAACATCACTTTACCTGTCAGGGAATTGTTTTTTGGTCTTCTTTTCTCTGTTCAATTCTTTTTCCCAGGAAAAAAATGCTATCAGGGTACGAGCTAATTAACAACATCAGGGATGTCAGAGATGGCAGCAAAAGACATATTTTCTCCTTGAGAAAGACATATATAAATCAGAAATGTCATTGGCCCTTCGAGGAATCAGCTTGCTTCAAACATGCTACATATATTATGCACTAAATTAATTAGAATATACATTAAGTTTTTACATAGCATAAATTGGTGTTGTTATTATTTTGCTTATTCAAGTCCTGTTTTAAAATTCCCTCCAAAGTGTTACTTAACCAAACGAAAACATAAACACTTGAACTAAACAAAGACTTTCTTATTTAGCTTTATTTAAGCACAGATTCAATATCTGATACTTTGTGTTTTAAAACACATTAGATTATCCTCAATGTTTCTCTTTCCTTTAATGTGAAGACAAAAAAAACCCCTTGTATTAAGTTCTAAGATCCTGTCCCTCTCAAAATTAAATGCAATGCCACTTTTCATTAAGATGCTTTAGCACTTATAGAAATGATAGGCAGTAATAGTTCCTGAATTAGGATTTTTATCTTTTTAATTAGCCAGACATCATTAAGAATGTTACAACATTGTGAAAATTGTTTGCATTTTTAACCTGCTTACTCCAAACTACGTAAAGCAAGATCACTAGACCCATTTAAAAAAATTAAAAAATATTTTATTGAGTTTTTATACGTGTCATACAACAGTTTTTAATCAAATTAAGAGCCCCTCCCCCATCCATGCCACCATACTTGCACACACACCAGGCCTCCTCTAGTCTTCTGTATGTGTCAAGTGCATTCCAGTCACGCATTTTACCTGAATGTCTTTGGTGCAAGTTAATACACTGGAGTCTATTCAGCTTATCTAGAGTTCTTAAGGAAGGTCTACTCTCCCTCTCCCAGCAGCAATGTCTCCAACAAGTCTCAGTCTAGGGCTGTCCTGCTGCTCATTTCCCTTGCACCACACTGGGTGCTTCCCTGACAGAATGAGTTGGCATGAGTCTTGTGCTTGATGCCACCATTGCCACAAGGTCACATGAGCAAGGTTCCACTGACCTGAAACCCTGCTTTCCTATGTTCATGGACCAACCTGGTTCTTATAATCATTCTGCCTCCCCTCTTCCACAATGGTCCCTGAGCTGTGGGTAGGTAATATTTAATATAGGAGTCCTATCCAAGGACACACACACACGCGCGCGCACACACACACACACACACACACACACACACAATTGCAGCCTCTATTCTCTAAAACGTAGCCAGTGTGGTCTTTTGTGTGTATCACACTCTGTTGTACAAGGGAGTTGGTGGTGGGAGTTGAGGGATGCACCAGTGTTCTCTCCACCTTCTCTTTCACTATATGATCCATGAACTTTAGTTTGAAAGGTTTCACTGTAGAAACGGTCACCTAAGGATGGGCAGTAGTCTCCATCAGTTGGAAGGAGAAGCTACTTTGACAAGTGGTGTACGGTATACTTGTCTGTAAATATAAGAATCCATATTTAGTATATGGTAAAAACTTTCATTTGCAAAGAGGTATGACAGAGACAAGGTTTTCTGTGGGATATATGTCCTCTCAAGTCATGTGTATTTGGCTGTGTTTACAGTGCCACCTATGAATTCATTCCCATTGAGAGGGCCTTAAGTCCAATTAGATAGCTGTTGGTTTCCCCGAGATAAACAGTGCCACTACACCAATAGTGGTACTTTTCTGGGCCAGTCATTATGTTTATTCTGCTTTAGGACTGGGGTGGATCCTTGATGATGGATTTTTCTCCCTTAGCACCTTGCATAGTGTTCTGTAGATCTATGAGAGCTAAACTTCAGGTAGGAGACTTCTAGGTCAGTTCCTGCTCCATTGCTCCAAGTCCTGTCATATGACCTGTTTTCAGCAGTAGGGTTTTACCTTCGAGTTCTGGGGCATAACCAAGGGCTCAGGCAATAGCCTGTGTTATTTTGAGAGTCTCTTGGACTACTCTAACCAACTACTCAAAGGGAGGTCTCTCTTGTCTGGCACTGTGTTCCCTGCCATACAGCCCCCAGGAATACATATTCACTAATGTTCACGCATTGTATGTGTATTTCTCAGGGGATTCCCAGTCAGCACAATTCCCTCTGTCTTCCCACGCTACCCATGATCCATTCATATCTCCTCCCTCTCCTTGTCTAACATCCTTGCTCCCTCCTCAGTTCAAGTACGTGGTTATCCCAGCTTTCCTTCCCCCTATTACACACACCCCATCCCTGCTCTCGAGTTCCCACCTCCCCTCACCCCATGTTCCTTTGAATGTCCTTCCCATCCCCTCCCAGCTGAACACTCCTACTTTCCCCATCTCCTCTTGGTAACTTCTGTTCCCTAATAACACCTTCTTTTGGGCTCTTTTTTTCCCTTTACCTCCATGTTTCCTTTTCATTTTCCTGGCTCCAGCTGTTACATCAAGATATATACTTACATATAAGGAATTGGGAATTGGTGTTCTGATCCACAAATGAGGGACAACATGCATCACTTGCTTTTCTGAGTTTGTGCTACTTCACTTAGTGTAACAGTCTCTATTTCCATCCATTGCCTGCAAATTTTACAGTTTCATCTTTTCTGACTACTGAGTGGAACTCCATTGTGTAAATACACAATGTATTCATTTCCATTCATCAGATATTTGAGGGACATTTAGATTGTTTCTGTTTCTTAGCTGTTGTGGAGAGACTAGCAGCAAACCTGGATGTACAGGTATCTCTAAAGTCAGATGAGTTCTTTGGGAGTAAGTCTCTTTATGCCAAGGAGTGGTGTAACTGTAGTAGATTCATTTCTAGTTCTTTAAGAATTCTCCACATTCTTTCCATAGTACACATGGGCTGGCAGAAATAATGTTGTGAAAAATGACCATCTTACCAAAAGCAATCTATAAATTCAATGTAATGCTAAAGTATCCATGATATACTTCACAGAGGGAAAAAAAATTCTAAAATTCCGATGGAATCACAAAAGACCATGGATATCCAAAACAATCTTTGACAAAAAGAACAATGCTGTGGGGATCACCATACCAGATCTGATTATATTGCATTTTAGTTATAAAATAGCATGGTACTGGCACAAAAATAGACGTGTAGATCAATGGAACACAATCAAAGACCCAAACATGAGTACATGCAATTTCAGTCACCAGATATTTGACAAAGTGCAAAGAACACACAATAAAGGATAGCATCTTCAATAAATCGTGCTGGAAAATTTTGTTCTCCACTTGAAGAAGAATGAAATTGAACTCTTATCTTTTACTGTGCACAAAAGTCAACTCCAAATGGATCTTCAATATCAAACCTGAAACTCTGAAACTACTAGAAGAAAACATAGGCAGTACCCTAACAAGATACAGGTGTAAGAAAAGACTCTAGTATCAGCCACTCAGGAAATAAGGTCAACAATCAATACATGGGACGTCATTATGCTACAAAGTTTCTTCACAGGAAAAGGAAAAAAGAAGGAAGTGAAGAGGAGGTCCACTGAATGGAGAAAATAGTTACCTGCCACCTATCCCACAGAAGACTGGTATCCAGAATATACAAATAAATCAGAAAGCAAGGAAGCAAGAAAATACACAACCCAATACAAAAGATGGATTATGGATCTGAACAGAGAGTTCTCAAATCAAATAAATAAAAAATGGCTTAGAAACACCTTAAAAAGTGCTTGGCATCCTTAGTCATTAGAGAAATGAAGATAAAAACTGCTTTAAGATTCCATCTTACCCCAGTCAGTCTGGTTAAAATCAAGAGAATGAAAGACACCAAATGCTGATGAGGATGTAGAGAAAGATCCCACTGCTGATGGGATTGCTAACTCCTCCAACCACTATGGAAAGCAGTGTGGAAAATCCTTAAGATCACCAAATTACTTTAAAAAAAAAAAGTGTGTTAAACAATTTTGCCAATGGAATGCATCACATAGCTTGAATATGCTTTTGTTACCAAAAGTGTTAAGTTTTGTGTTTTGCTTTGTTTTGTTTTGAGGCAGAGTGCCCTGTAGTTCCAGCACACCTGGAACTCATGATGTATACTGGCTGGCCTCAATTTCAGAGACATCTACCTGTCTCTGCCTCCCAATGGCTGGAATTAAAGGCATATGTCATAGCACTCACCCCGTGTTTAATATATTTTTAAAGTAGATATTTAATAATGTGATAGACTGGCTGGCCTCAATTTCAGAGACATCTACCTGTCTCTGCAATGGCTGGAATTAAAGGCATATGTCATAGCACTCACCCCGTGTTTAATATATTTTTAAAGTAGATATTTAATAATGTGATAAGAGGTTTTGGGAAAACTGAAACTATCTAATTAGCAATCTGTCATCTATGAGCCCCCAAATTACTCTATATCCACACTTCCTAAAGTGAAGAAAAATTTTACTTGATGTCACTGACAGGATCCAAGCAACAATCATTATGTTAAATACACTATGACTGAAACCAGAAGTTGCCGTGGCAAATGATGTGCTATGTAAGTGGAATCCCTTTAGTATTAAGCATGCTCTTATGATGATCTCAGGAATTGTGGAATCCTAAACAATGTCATTTAAGAATATGTGCTGTTGCCTTATAATCTTTATATGGGGAGAGGGTTTTGCTGTTCCTTCTGGAACAAACACCAGGAGAGGGGGAGAGTCACTCTTCTTGCTCACAAGGCTAGAATGTGAATGATCATGAGGAATTTTGAATAGCCTTTCAAACTTCTTAGTGTTCTCTACTACTACTTCTTACAGCAGATTCTTGCTCATGGTACTTTATTGCTAATCAAATGCAGAAGAATTTAACTGGATTCCAACTTCATATTCTCCTTGCTTTGCTGACATTTGGACCCTTATGGTCTCTGTACCATAACTTTCAACTCAATGCCTAATTAAAATGCAGAAGTAAGTCGGGCGTGGTGGTGCATGCCTTTAATCCCAGCACTTGGGAGGCAGAAGCAGGCAGATCTCTGTGTGTTCAAGGCCAGCCTGGTCTACATAGTGAGTTCCAGGACAGCTGGGGCTACAGGGAGACCCTGTCTCAAAAAGACCAAAAAAAA
>NW_008348789.1:743474-763388 GCF_000622305.1 Nannospalax galili
TTTTTTCTACCAAAAGAGCATCAATTAATCATCAGTTCAGTTCATTTAAATTTCTATCCCAGAGTAGTTACTTAAGCAAATACCAAATTATAATTTTGCAGACTTTGAAACAACAAAAGAGAGAATTTGAAAAATGATTTTTAACACAAATTTTGCTTAAATAAATACATAGATTTGGTGACCAATTAACATAGTTTGTAGCAAAAATCAATCCAGTATATCATTCTTATGCAAAGATTTTGAGAAGTATAAATTATTTTCAGTTAATAATATACTTTGATTGGAAATCAATTGGAAACTTCGTTGTTAGACAATATTTCAGATAAGTTATGAAATTTGAATGCGAGAGCACTGAAAGTTTTTGTCATAATTAAAAACTGAAAAAGAAACCTCACTGCATTATTAATGCTCTCATTATCATTATTAAAACAAATATTTCCAATTAAATTTCTGGTGACATGCCCAGATATGGACACACTGACCATCTGTATCCTCAGACTCCAAAGGGTAACATAATCAGGTACAAATTTATTTGTGAACTTTGATTTGTAGAATTAAAAAAAAGGTGATTTCCTCAAACATTCAGGGATTTGTTAAAAGTCCTCAGAAACCACCTCACATGACGGATATAACAGTTCACACCAACGCGTTTATCTCTTTCTCTCCTGTAGCTGCCTTTGAAATAAACAGGACATACACGAGTAAAGAGCATGCTATTCATTTGTTTTCCCAAAAGCCATTATAAAGTGACTTAGGTTTCTTATTATAATGTGGAATACATGTTTCTTGCAATTCCACATGTCCAAATCTGCTCGCCCAGATGCCTTCCATATCTTCTTAATCCATTTGGTTTAGAAAAACAAAATACCATTGACATAACACCATTAATACACTACATTGTCAGATACTGTATTTGGTGAAGCAGATATCCACGTGCACAGATAGCACCTTCTAGCCATGGTCTCGGAATGGAAGACATGAGCTCTCATCTCTCCAACATTAGAAAATGTATCATATTAATATCTTCCTCCTCTGATAATCTTGCAACCTCACAAAGCTCCACCACCTAATACCATCAGATATGTGGTTAAGTTTCAATATGAGTTTTGGTATAACACATTCAGAAAGTAGCACCCATTTTAGAGCCTCTGGAGTCTTAAAACCAAATATTGAGCTGGAGAGATGAATGAGAGGTTAAGAACACTTGATGCTCCTGAAGAGGACTCAGGTTTGTTCCTGGTTTAAAATGGCTGAAAATCATCCCTAAACTTCAGTTCAAGGAAATCTGACACCCTCTTCTGGCCTCCATAGGCATTGCATGCATGTAGTACACTAAAATACAAATACGAGGAAAAAAAATGCATACAAAATATTTTTTTTTTAAAAAAAAAGAAGTTGCTAGGTCTTCTTTTCATGTGAAACTTTAGCCTTAAACTAAGAGGTGATTCAATTTTACTAATGTTACATAGATAAATTTACTAAATATCACCTTTATGATTAACAAATGGCTATTACTTATATTTAGTTAATCATACGAATACACACTTTTACTGCTTAATTCACTTCTTTTGACACAAGAGTTCACTCTGTAGCCATGGATGACCTGGAATTTACTTTGTAGATCAGCCTAGTCTCAGACTTAGATTTGCCTGCCTCTGCCTCCTGAGTGGTGGTATTAAGGGTGTGTGCAAATATACTCCATCTCAATGAATGATTTTGTAAACGTCAGAAAATACTGATCTAGAATATGCATGTGAGAACATGTTGAATTTGTGTTTGACTCGTGAATGTCTAGCCAGGTGTATAACAGAGTTGATTCAGGATAAAAGTCTGCAGAATAATTTGTGAATTCCTTCAAAATTGCATACTTCTTTAATCTAAAGGTGAATGACTTGCTTTGTTGTTTCATTTTAGTCACAAATATAAATGTAAGCTGAAATTTAAAAAGAAGAAATAATTATACAAAGCAAAGCCATTGATTACTTTTTCCCAAACTCTAGCATAAGTAATTTACTCTCTAATCAAATTGTATATGCAATTTTGTTTTCTTTCATCTCTTGTCTATTTCCCAGTGGTACCTTTGTAGTTAATACTTTCCTACATTTATCAACAGTATAATAGAATGCCATACTCTCTCTTGTGCCTCTTACTGCCCACTTGATTTATGTCTAAACACTTTTAATTTTCTACAGGACAAACAATTCTGCATCTGTGTCATCCTTTCTATCACTAACTGACTCATGCAGCTATACTACATACTTTTACATTAATTTGAAAGTTGACAGTTTTATAAGACTAATACTTTCATTCAGAATATAATTTGCTTGTTTGTCAGATCTCTCTGTGCCACTGGTATGCTCTACAACTCATTACCTAAGGTGATGGCCTAACCTCTTTCTGAGTGCTTGGTCTCAGCCTCTAGAAAATCTATGTTTCACAATCCATTTTTCAATTGGATGTTCTTCTATACAATTGATAGAATTAATTCAAGTATTCACACACATATAAATCATATTTTATATTGTATAATGAGAAAAATCTAAAATGAAAAAAAAGTTAAATTAATTGTTTTAAAATTCTAACAAGAGCCTAAGATCACATTTTATTTATAAGGTTAGTCTTTTAGCACTTTATAACCAATCCACATGGGATTGAGAAGAAACCAGTTAGACAAATCTTAATGACAAGCTATATCTGGAATGTGCTATACAGTCAGCAATACCAGACACAAAGAGGAAATAATGTGAAGTGTATTTTACAATTTTCCTGAGAAGTATAGATGGATTCTGAACAGGAAACTAACATATCAAGTTGTAGTTTGAGTTTTTGTGAATACTGTAGAAGAATAATTAAATGGGGAGATGGAAATCGATTAAATAAAATCCAAAGCAAATTATTTAATCTCTGAATAAATCAAAAATTCACTGATGCTGCTTCAAAGCACAATTATACACTCAAGAAAAAGCACCCGCAGCAGACACTGAAGGATAACTGAAAAACAATAAAATTAAATGAAAGTGTGATGACTAACCACCAAAATTGAATCTTAAAAACACAAAAAATGTTGAATGTATAGCTGACTTCTTAGATAAGAAAGGATGAAGATTAACAGGAGTTAAAATTATGTAGTACTGTTGGGCAGATCGCTGTGAGTTTGAGGCCAGCCTGTTCTACGTAGTGAATTCCAGGCCAGCTGGAGCTATATGGAGACCCTGTCTCAAAAAGAAATCTTTGTAGCTCCATAAACCATAAAGTCATTACATTAGGTACTTTTCTGTTACTGTTGTAGAATATAATGACAAAAGCAACTACAGGGAGATAATTATTTTTGCTTATAGATGCAGACTGGACACAATTCATCCTGGAGGAAATTCCTTTCATATAGGAAGCAGAGAGAGAAAGAACAGTAGAGCTAGGCTATGAAACCTCAAAGCCCACCCCCAACTGATGTACTTCCTCCTGCAATGCTCTACCTCCTTAAAGCTTTGTAACTTTCCTAAACAGCACCACAAGCTAGGGACGAAGTGTTCAACCACATCAACCTATGAGACACATTTCATACTCAAACCATGCCAGTGATGAAGCGAAGTTATTAATATTTGGTATTTATAGATGTTACTGTCTTAACCCAATGGCATAATTTATATTTAATCATTCATGAAACAAGTTAAAACTCCAAATCGTAAGTTACTTTCAATATGATTTTGCATCTTGATACAATATTATTATATGAGTTTTCGATGGATGTTACAACACATACATTATCCCATCAGTTGGATTAAAATAGCAGAAAGTTATAGTTTCCAAGTTCTATAGATGAGCATTCTGGAATTAGCTTCTTTAGGTCAAAATTAAGGTGTCAGCTGAATCACACTCTAGAAGCTCTGGAGAGATGTTTCCTCCTTTCTGAAGAATGCAAAATTAAATTTCTGAGCAGATCCTGGCATCCTGCATTGAAGGCTGACGTCTTCTAATTTCTGTGGAGGTTAGGTGAAAAATTCTCTACGTGAGAGTTGACAAGCAGAGTTGAGTCCAGTTCCCCAGGTAAAGTGCAGGACCATGTATGCCAAGAGGTGAAGTTCAGGATTGGGTCCAGATGAATGAGGGAGACAGATGAAAAGTAGGTCAAGGAGGGTAGAGCACAATACCAGTGAGGATCCAGACGGCTGGAAACCCCTTGGAAATCTTTCCCTTCATGTGAAAAATGAGTCAATTTATGACAGGTTGATGGGACTTTGTCGACATTCTCAATGGGGCACTGATTTGGGTGTCGCACTGTTTGTTATGTCTGGTGTGTTTAAGTTTTTAAGCCCGGCTGTTCTGACATACATATTTTTGTCTTTTTGAAACAGGATCTCCCTGTAGCCCCAGTTGTTCTGGATATTACTGTGTAGATGAGGCTGGCCTCTATCTCACAGAAATCTGCTGACCTCTGCCTCCTGAGTGCTAGGCCTAGTGGCTGTGCCATCATGCCTGCCTTCCTGAAAGGATTTGAATACATACCTCATACTGTCATATTGTCCAAATGTGCTAGAAAGAATGAAGATATTCTAAAGAACACTTGTGCCCCTCCATTTGGCTCTCAGACTGTTGAGACAAGGCACCCCAAGGATTTGGGATTTTCATTGGAACGTTATAGTGGGAGAAAGAAAAGATTCGGAATCTGCTATCAGCAAGATCAAGAGATTGCCTCCCAGAAAGGGATTTCACAGTTCTGAAACCTTGTCAGAACACCTTGCTGGAGAAACTGGAACGTAAACAATGACAGTACTAACTAAAAGCACACCTGGACCTGGATGGCTTAGTTCTCTACACCTCGTTACCTTCTTTTAAATGTAAACTTCAGATTAGGATCCTGAAGATGGATTTGTAGAGTTACTGGACCTCTTTGTTCCTCTTCCTAATGTACAAATCTCCTCTTCCCATTGAACAAGTTTCCTTTCCTGCTTTTCATGACTGTATGGCTTTTTAAAAAGATTTTTTTTAATTTACTATTTTTATTTTATGTGTATGAGTGTTATGCCTGCATGTAGGTTAAGTATACCCACATCATGCAATGCCTATGGAGGATAGAGAGGCTGTGGATCCCCTGGAACTGGAGTTACTGATAGTTGTTAGCTGGCTTGTGGGTGCTGGGATCTGAACCCCTGTCTTCTGCAAGAATGATCAGTGTTCTTAACCGCTGAGCCATCTCTCCAACCCCCCAGAGAGGCTGTGGATCCCCTGGAACTGGAGTTACCGATAGTTGTTAGCTGGCTTGTGGGTGCTGGGATCTGAACCCCCAATTCTGCAAGAATGATCAGTGTTCTTAACCGCTGAGCCATCTCTCCAACCCCCCGCCTCCCCCATGCCCAGTTTTCAAACAGTACAGGGAACTTAACCCAAGGCTTTGTACTTTTGTACTATCCTCTGCTACCTGTGATGGTGGGGATTGAACCCAAACCTTTGCTCATGCTTGGAAAGTGCTCCACCTCTGACCCATCCCTTTCCTGGGGGATTCTAGGCTACTGCTCTACCACTGATCCAGCCCCTCCTGAGTGATTCTAAGAAATCTCTACTGCTAAACTATGTCCCCAGGATAGGATTTCATTTCTAATGAAGTCATCATATGGATGTAGAATGAAAAGCCACTTGGCAGGGGACTTTAGTGAAATACAGACATCAAATGAATGCTTGGATTTATGAGGCTTTTTCAACCAGAAAATTCTGTATTTCTATGATCCTTACCGTGTTGCTTTTCCATAACTGTAACTCAGTATCTGAGAAAACCAACTGAAGGGAGGAAGGATTTATTTTAGCTCATGGGTTCAGAGGTTTGGGCCAATAGTTGACTAGCTCCATTCCTTTCTACCTCAGGGGCTACAAAGCATATTCTAAATGTAGGCCTTTATCACATTAGCTAATGGGAAAAGATGCTTTCAAATGCCGTGGCTTAGAATGTTTTTTAAAATATTAATAAATTAATTTTTAAAAAATTAGGTATATGAGTGTTTGGCCTGTATGTTAGCAGAGCCACTGTCATGTAATGCCTACAGAAATCATAAGAGTGTGTTGAATCCCCTGAAAATAGAGTTACAGAAGATTGTTAGTCACCGTGTGTGGGGGCGTTGAACCCAGATTTTTTGCAATAGTAGTCACTGTGCCTTGCAGCTGAGCTGCCTTTCCAGTTAGTCCCTCTTAGCTGTTTTTAATTGAAGGTTGACAATGTGACACTGGCCCAGTGTTGCAGTACTTCCAGTTTCCAACTGTGACCCATGAGGCTCCAATAATCAAACTCTGCTTGTTCTAGAAAGGTCACGGATTCAGTCATAACACTCTTGATTTTTGTTACCATCTAGTATGTTTTCAGAGGAACAACTTAGAATACTCATTAAGATGTTTTTATTGGCCCTAAAGAATAAAAACATAAGGCATTTCCTTAAAGGGAGACTGATCAAAAATCTACCAACATGTCATAAACCATCATTCCTGCTGACAGGCATTATCAGAACATTGTTAGCCCCTGGGCCTTATCAGGGCATTATTCAAAACAATAGTCTCTAGTCTCAAATCACCCTGGAACATACCACCCTCAACTATAAAGCAATTCTTGTTCTGAAAACAGGCATCAGGACTTTTACAAACATGATCCTGCATAACGCTACCCTCCAACAGTTAAACTCACCTGCCCCTTGAATCAGTGTGATTGCAGTGCTGATCCCCAAGGTCAGCTACCACTCCCCACTGACTAATAAAGGGTAAATTTGGATTATGGAGTTTGTTTTATTCCTTTTTCTACTCATGCCTCTTTCACTCCTGACATTCAAGAATTGTTCAAACTTCTTCATAACATTGACTTAAACTGAATTGTGTCATATGACACCATCCCCAGCAATGTTCAAGGACAGGGGTATACAAATGTGCAAATGCCCGTGCATCATTACAGTAGTCATGCACATTTTTTAAAATTTCATGTAGTTTTAACAAAAAATATTTATCTGATCCATGACAACTCACTTCCAAAATTTTAGTGTCTACAGTTGGACGCATGAAACTTTATTGTTTAGTTCAAAGCCAAATGTCAACTTCTATCTACTTTTCTAAAATTCAGCTAGCACTTATAAAAATAAGATATTTGGAATAAAATAGTACCACTTAGCACATAAAAGATTCTCAGAAAAATTCTTGGACATGCAAGTAAAGGGAACCTGGTAACCATGGTAATATAATATATATGTAGATGAGAGAATACAGAATTTTTGGGATACCATGGTCACTGTATAAGCTCACAAAATGCTTTCTCAGTATATATCTGAACAATATATTGAACACACATCTCATGTATAAATACTCCATCAAATTCTACTTCTTTACTATGTTCCAACATATTCACCCATGATCTCATTACAAAGGTGATAGTTAAACTGAATACTGTTTTACTTATTGATCTAAGAATTTCCTTCCTGTTTTATTAATAGATAAAATACTAAGATGAGACTCCATAACATATTCTAAGTGGAGGGTGGTTTAAAACTGTTGTGTTAAAACATAGCACAACTGAGGGTATGACACCATAGCTAATGATATCAATGCATAATTCAAAGGTAGTAATAACATTCCCTGATGCTTAAATAGTCCTCAGTATGGATTATAAAGTGATACATCTTAAGGTAGAATGATTATGTGTATAAGCTAATCCATCATAAGACCAATGTGATCTCTGTCATTAGAGGTTCCTAAGATAGTGGAATGAAAATTATGTAAAAATGAAATTGAATTCATATATGTATGTGAAATTGATGTCATAAGGATAAGTTCATAACTTTTTTCTCTATCATGTAGAATGGTGTCAAGATAGAATACATTACAAACTTATTATGTCTACTGAATACATGTGTTTTGAATACTTAAAGCATAAAGATCTCAACTCATTTTTAAAGCGAAAATTGTAAAATTCATTGAATAAATACCTTATATTGGTAGTGAAAATAACATTCATTTTTAAAGTATCTAGCTCCTGTTTATTATTTTTATTTTTGTGTGTATGAGTGCTATGCCTGTATGTATGTAAGTGCACCCATGTTCTACAATGCCTGCAGAGGACAGAAGAAGAATTGCCCTGGAACTGGAGTTATTTTAGTGGCCCTGTGGGTTCAGGGAATTGAATCCGCATCTTCTGTAAGAGCAGCCAGTGCTCTTAACCACTGATCTATCTCTCCAGGCCCTGTCTTCTGCTTTTACACATCTACTATGAAAACAATCACTTTCTTTATCTGGAATAAATCAACTCACATAAATCCTTAGATAAGATAATTGTTTGCCTGTTTGTTGGCTTTTTGTTTTCAGACAGGGTCTTCCAGTAGCCCAAACTGTCCTGGAACTCACTATTATATAGACCAGGCTGACCTCAGTCTCACAGGGATCTTCCTGCTTCTGGCTCCCAAGTGCTATTATTAGAGTTGTGTGCCACTGTGTCCAACAACAAGATCATTCTTAAATTCAACAGTCAATATGGTGAGTAACCATAATATCCTATGTTTGATAAAATGGAAAAAGAGTTTGATTCCTTATATTTTGCTTTGTAGTGATTTAAAGAAAGATCAAATATTTAAAGGTTTTGCAGTATGGCTGTATTAGTACTTGTAAATATTACATTTTATATTCTATATGATTATTATTTGTGTATTAGTACTTATAACTATTACTTTTTATTTTCTATTATATAATTTATTTTTTATTAAACAATTTATCTGGCTCTGTACATATAGTTAAGTGCAGATTTTTTCCAGCATAGCGTACTTACTGTGTAGTATAAATTAGAGGCACAGTTCATGATATTTCTGTGAGACATGAATAGAAATAAAGAAACAAAAATATAAAAAGATCACGACTGTAGACAGAATCTTCAACATCATAAGGACTTGAACATCTCGAAAAATTCTATTAATTCTTAGGAGGAAAATGTATGAAAAATATAAAGTTCTAAAACATTACATTAATTAATATTTCATCCGTTCTGTTGCAAAAGAAGCTTCTTTGGTGAGTGGTGACTGGCATACTTTTTTGTAGTTATAACGATTCATATTTAGTATATAATAAGAAATTATGTTTGTCTAGGGATGTGACAGATTTAGGGTTTTCTCTAAGATCTATGACCTTTCTAGTCATGTGTATTTGGCTATGTATAACTGTTAACACACAGTATAAGTGTTTGTGAAATGTCCAACCCTAAGTGACAGATCTACAATATAACCTCTATACCTGAGGCTCATGGAACACAGTAAAAAAAAGGGATAGAGAGAATACTAATGTATCACTCCACTCTCATCATCAAAACCTCCTCAAGCAACAGAGGGCCATGAACACAAAGGTCACAACTGACCAAAGTGTAGAAAATAAGAGACTGTAAAGTGTGGGTCCCTGAACAGGACTCTTAGATCAAACTTCCCCCACCCAGGTACCATTGAGGAAGAGGGAGCAGAAGTATTGTAAGAGCCAGGGGAGGAGGACCATGACCATAAGGAAACAGAGTCTTATAAGTTTTGGGACTTTGCTTATATGAACTTACAGCAGTGGGGACAGTATGCACAAGACCCATGCAAACACAGACATAAACCAGCATAGAACTGGAGAAATGGGCAGGAGGCCACCACTTTGATGAGGAACTATAGGCAGCTGATCACTGTTGGATGAGGGAGAGTTGATAATCTTTAAGGGAGTGACATAGACAGACTGAATAAGTTCCAATGGATGAACTCACACCTAGGGACATCTGGGTATATGAACTTGATTTGATAGTCCTTAACATATATGACAAAATGCATGGAGTCCCATGGAAGGGTTATGATTGCACAGACTGGAAATGGAGGGCAAAATATTATTAAGATGTATGAACTCTACAAAAAGTCAATGAAAATATATTTAAATATGTCATCCTTTAGGCTTAGTTTACAAATACTTTACACAATAGAAAGATACATTGACACTTAAGGTACTCTTTCTTGACACTTCTAAAACTTTTTCAGATATTGTCTCTAAGACAAGAGAGAAGAAAAGAAGAATGAAAACGGCACAAAATAAGGTTATTTACTAGTTCCTACAAAGTTAGAGTCTTAATTTTCTGCATAGATACAGAAGGTGAAGAATTGTGTGTGGCAGGGATTGGAAATATATCTAGTAGATAGTTGTTAGCAACTTCTATACACAATGGAATATGAAATAGAGTAAAGATAAGATATGACTGAGCTTAGGAATGTCAAAGGAGAGAGAGAAATGATGCAGAAAGGGCTACATCATTGAAGGAGGTTGAACAGAGGTTCATGTCAGACTTTTGAAAATTATTAGGTTTGAGGCTATGGGAACGGAAAATTAAGGAAACCCAAGTGTCTCAGTTTTCACATTTGAAGAAAAAATTAGGTTCAACTCTGATAGCCATGATGGTGATGAAAAATATTTCTTTGATCTGTTTTTAATTTTCAATTTTGTATTTTGCTGCAACTGTGGAATAAAACATGGTATGGATGGTAATAAATTACTGATTACATTTTCTAAAATACTGACTTTCATTGAGAGTGAAATTTTTGCACAATTATTCTACTTCAAAAGCCACTTTTCTTGTGTCTATTTTTTGTAAGAATCTACATATGTGAGAGAAGATTAATTTCTTTGTTCTCATTCAGAACAGTTCTTTGTGAAGCATAGAATTTGGAGATTTTTTTTTTTGTTTGTTGCTGTGGTTGCTGCCTTAACATTTTCCTTAAGAATTATCACCTAAGGGGCTGGAGACATGGTTCAAAGTTAAGAGCACTGACTACTCTTACAGAGGGCTCAGGTTAAATTCCCAGTACCCACATGGTAGTTAGAAACAGTCTGTAACTCCAGTTTCAGAGGATCCAACGCCCTCCTCTGACCTCCGGAGGCACTGCACGACACAGGTGCACTTGCATACATGTAGGCAATATACTCATACACATAAACTTTAAATAATAAGTAAAATATTTAAAAAATAACTATCACTTAAGGATGATGTAATCATAGGTGTGAATTTTAGAGATGTAGAGAACTGCATTTTCATTAGGAAAAGATATATTAATTTTATATAGTTTTATATAGAATAAATAAAAGATGAATTCAGTTGACTGTGACTGCCATAATGTTATTACTAAAAGCTCATTAAGATTTTTTCCCCAAACTAAAGCTTTTTATGCCAGTGTTTTGGGTATTAATTAGTGCACTAACTTCTAAATAGTTTTAATTATGAACTATGGAATTTTTTCTTTGTACACTTTTCTCCCTAAGCTTTGCAAATTAATCATAGTTTTTGGATGTTTACAAGAGAGCCTTCTAGATAGAATAAAAGATTTCACTAAAAATATAAATCCTTATGAGAGCAACAGTCCTTAGCATATTGAGAATTTACGTTCTGATAATAACTTTATCTTTTCTACCCACTCAGAGATAGAAAAAGGAACCTTGGTCTTACCGGTAATTATTTCTGGTTTCCCTCCAATTCTACGTCTATTCCTGGAAAATTTATATGCTAGATACCTGGTGTGTTTTTGCCACTGCTTTGCATATGACCTTTACAGAGTTTCAAGAAATTTCAAAGAGTTTATATTAAACGCTCATTATAACCATAATGAGTAAAGACAGAGGTTTTGCTCAGCTGACTCTGCTTGTCTATCAGCTTGGTGTAACTTGTTAAAAAGTGGGAGTGTTCAGCTGGGAGAAGAGGAGGGAGGGACATATAGGAGGTCACAATGGTGGCAGAGGAGAGAACACAGGAAAGAGCAGAAGGTCAGAAGCAGGTATTACTGGGGAAGGGTGGGGAAAATGGGAATGCTCGCACTAGGGAGTTAGAATAGAGGTTGGATGAAGGAGAGAGTAGACATGAATGGATCTTGGAGAGCTAGGGAAATTGGAGGGAAATGTGTTGACTCTGGAACTCCCCCAAAAATGCACGTATGATGTCTGAACATTAGTGCATATGTATACCTGGGAGCTGTATGCTAAGGAACGCAGTGCGAGACAAGAGAGACTTCCCTTTGAGTGCTTGGCAAGAGTGGTTCAGGAGTCCTTGGTTATCTCCAAGAACTGGAATATAAGACACTATTGCTGAAGACAGGTCATAAGTCAGACACAGGACTTGGGGCAATGGAAAAGGAACTGACCTGGAAGCCTTCTACCTGAAGTTTAGTTCTCAGTTCTAGAGGATATTATGCAAGCTGCTAAGGTAGAAAATCAATCCATGCTCCAATGCAGTCCTAAAGCCTAAAAAACATAATGACTGACACAGCAAACTACCTGTAATGGTGCAGGAACAGCACGATTAGCCGGGGGGTAATGAACAGTTATCTAATTGCACTTAAAACACTTTCAATGGAGGTGAACTCATGGGCAGTACTGTAGACACAGCCAAATACTCATGACTAGAGTGGACCCAGATCCTAGAGAAAACCCCATCTCTGTCATACCTCTAGACAAATGAAATTTCTTACCATATGCTAAATATGGAACCTTATATTTACAGACAAGCATATACTATATGCCACTCATCAAAGTAGCTTTTTTTTTGCAACAGATGGAGGCTACTGCAGTATCCCACAACTGGTCAGACACAGAGAATATGCATCTGAGAGATGCCCAGGTCTAGGTGACATATCTATAGTGGAACCTCTGTACCTCAGGCAGAGGGAAAACAGTGGAACAGGAGTCCAAGAAATATCTAGTGTATCCTTCATCTTTCACCAGTAAAGCTTCACTTATACCACAGAGTGGGATACACACAGAAGGCCACAACTGGCTATGTTTTAGAGAATAAGAGACTGCAGGGTATGTGTCTTGGATAGGACCCTATATTAAAACTTATCCACCCATGACTCAGGGACCATTCCAGCATAGGGAATGGATAGATTGTAAGAGCCATAGCTGGTCCATGAACATAGGCAAGCAGGGGCTTTAAGACCACTTTTGGAAGCTTGCACGTGTGAACTTGTGGCAATGGTGGCATAGAGCACAAGACACACGCCAACTCAATCAGACAAGGGCCCAGAGTACAGTGAGGGAAATGGGTGGCAGGAGGGCCCTAGTCTGGGAAAAGTTGAAGACTGATTACTAATGGCTGGGGGAGAATAGACATTACTTATGATCTCTATAAAGACTGACTAAACTGCAGTGGATGAATTTGCTTCGAAAGACATCTGAGTACAAATGCTTGACTGAAAAGAATTTAACATAGCAGAATGCATGAGGCTCAGCAGGAATGGATATGTAGGGGGACATGGATTAACAGCTATAAAACAAATCACCACAATGTTCATTCATGTTCATTGAAAGTTAAATAAATTCAATTTACATTTTTCAATTTTTAGTTAGATTTTATTCTGTTGTATTTTAATGATGTCCAAGTTTGACTATTTTAGCTATACATATTTTTAGAGATAAAATGAAACTAATGTATTTTAGAATATATACAACTGTTAAATGAAAACATTTAATTTGACAAATTCATAAGATAATTTGTTTTTTTTGGGGGGGGGTTGTTATTGAGACAGGGTCTCCCTGTAGACCTAGCTGACTTGGAACTTGCTATGTATACCTGGCTGACCTTGAACTCACAGAGATCCATCTGCCTCTGCCTCTTAAGTACTGGGATTAAAGATGTGTGCTACCATGTCAAGCTAATAATTTGTTAATAAGAAGTGTAGCATGCAAATATTTACTGTGTCTGAAATGTGCTGAATGACAGGACTCTGGAGGGAGAGGCAAATGGATCTCTGTGAGATTGAGGCCAATCTCATGCACACAGTAGATTTCATTTAGACTGGGAAAAACTATTTTAAAATTCACACAGATTCCCTATTTTCTTTCAAAAAAGCATATTCATACTAATTCTAACTTCAAGTTTACATTATACAGCATGCTGCATAGAAACATCAAAGGAAGATTTGTGTGCAAAACACAAAGCTCTCTCTCATTTGTGTGTTAAAGATTTGTTACCTTCAAGTAAAGTTCAAATCTTGTCAGTATAGATTCACAAAAGGACTAAAAAATGGGCCAAAAATGTTAGTGGTATTCATGAATGTCAATGATCCAAATGAAATGTATTATGGCTATGTGTGTAGCTGAGCGGCAGAATGTGTGAGTTGTAGGTGTAAAGTCCTGGGTGCAATTCTAGCACTGCAAAAAGGAATACAGTAATCCAGACTACAGTTCAAAGCTCTGTACACTAACATTACACAACAAAATCAAACATCCCTATTCTGGAGATAGGTTGTAAAAAATCATCTTCTTGAGACAGTTCTGTGTACTCTGTTAACAATCCTTCCTTATGATATTATGACAACAAGTAGTTCTTTCTGAGAAAAAAATCACACACATATTTATTTCATTGAATATGGACATAAGTATTTCACTGGGGGCATACTTCATAATTACTAGAAGAAAAAAAATGATTTCTACATTTTTCAGGTTTTAAAACTTTTTATTGTGCATATTAAAAATAATGCATTCCCAAATACAAATGAATGGGTAAGTCATAGATTCCAGGGTAAACCCAATCTCTGTCATATCTCCAGATAAATGAAATGTCTTACAAAATGCTAAATATGGAACCCCATATCTACAGACAAGCATACCGCACACCACACATCAAAGAAGCCTCTCCTTCAACAGATAGAGGCTATTAAAGAGATCCACAACTGGTCAAACAGTCAAACCAATCTTGAGCAAAAAGAACAATGCTGGGTTATCACCATACCAGATCTCAGATTATATTAGAGAGATATAGTCATGGTACTGACAAAACAATAGACAAGTAAATCAATGGAACACAATAGAAGATCCAAGTAGGAATACATGCAATTTCAGTCACCTGATATTTGTCAAAGGGGCAAAGAACACACAGTGAAAGAAAGACAGCCTATTCAATAAATGGTGCTGACATTTTGGAACTCCACCTGTAGAAGAATGAAATTGGACCCTTATCATTCATCCTGATCAAAAGTCAACTCAGAATGGATTAAAGATCTCAATATGAAACTGAACTCTGAAACCACTAGAAGGAAACATAGGCAGTGACCTATAATACATAGGCATAGGAAAGGACTTTCTAAATTGGACATCAGCTTCTCAGGCATTAAGGTCAACAATCAACAAGTAGAACCTCATTAAGCTACAAAGTTTCAGTACAACGTAATAAACAGCCAAGGAAGTGAAGAGGAAAAGCAGGGAGTGGGATAAAATCTTCACCTGCTACACATCCAACAGAGGACTAATATCCAAAATATACAAAGAATTCAAAAACAAAGAAACAAGGAAATAAATGACCTAAAAAAAGATGGGCTGTGGACCTGAGTAGAGAGTGAACTAGAAATGGCTAAAACAAAAACAAAAACAAAAACCACTTTTAAATGTGTTCAACATCCTTAGTAATTAGAGAAATGCAGATTAAAAACCGCTTTAAGATTCCATCTTACCCCAGTCAGACTGGTTAAGATCAAGAGAACGAAAGATTCCAACTACTGGAGAAGATGTACAGAAACAGGAATGCTCATGCAAACTCATGCAACCACTATGGAAAGCAATGTGGAGAACGCTCAAAAATGTAAAAATGAAACTACCATATTATCCAGTGATACCACTCTTTGGCATATACCCAAAGGACTCTTCCTACTGTAGAGATACCTGTACATCCCTGTTTGTTGCTTCTCTCTTCACAATAGCTAAGAAATGGAAACAACCTAAATATTCCTCAACTGACGAATGGTTAATGAAAATGTGGTACATCTACACAATGGAATTCTACTCAGCAGTAAGAAAAGACTAAATTATGAAATTTGCAGGTAAATGGATGGAACTAAAGAATGTTAAACTAAGTGAAATAACACAAACACAGAAAAGCAAGCAACACATGTTCTCCCTCTTTTGCGATTGTAGCACCAATCCCTTATATGTGAGTATAGAAGTTCTGATGTAACACAAGGAACCAGGAATTGGGAATGGAAACATGGAGGTAAAGGAAAAGAAAGAACCTGAAATAGGGATAGTAGGGAACAGATGTTACCAGGGACAAGTACGAAAAGAGGAGCATTTGGCAAGGAGGAGACAAGGGAGGGACGTGCAAGAGGCCATGTTGTGGAGGAGGGAGGGGAGTCAGGAGAGGGAGGAAGGTGGGAGGACAGGCGGGTGGTATTGGGGGGAGGGAGGATAATGGGGGCACTGTGACTAGGGAGGGAGGGAGGAGGAAGCCTGATTGGGAGAAAAAGACTAGAGATGAATGAACCTTGGGGGGATAAAAATCCTAGCGGGAAAAGTGATGCCCTCGAAACCCTATGAGAAATGCACATAGAGTGTCTGAATATTAATACATATGTATACCTGAGAGCTGCTTGTCAGGGAACACATTTCCACACAGAAGAGACTTCCCTTAAATTTGCTGGTGAAGGTAGTCCAGGAGACTCCCCCCATAACACAGGATAGTGCCAAACCTCTTGAGTATCGCCCAGAACTAGTAGATAAAATCCTACTGTAGAGGACAGGACATGTTTAGGGAACAGGACATGAAACAATGGAGCAGGAACTGACATGGAAATCTTCTAACTGAAGTTCGGCTATCATAACACTAGATGATGATATGCAAACTGTCAAGAGAGAAAAACACTCAGTGTTACAACTCAGCTCTAAAGCCTAACAACCGTAATGACTGGCATGGCAAACTACCTCTACTGGTGCAACAGTGGAACTGTGTTCTGGGGGCTAATCAATAGCTATCTAATTGGACTTGAAGCCCTCTCAATGGGAGGAAGCTCATGGGTGGCACTGTAAACTCAGTCAAATACACATGGCCAGAGAGGACATAGATCCTGGAGAGAATCTTATCCCTTCATATCTCAAGACAAATGAAACTTCTTTGTATATGCTAAATATCGATCCTTATATTTACAGACAAACATACTGTAAAAAAGCTTCTTTTCATAACAGATGGATGCTATTGCAGAATTACACATCTGGTCAGACATCTGAGAGATGCCCAATACTAGATGACACATCTACAGTTGAACCTCTACAACTCAGGCTCACAGAACATAGCTGAATAAGGGATAGAGAGAAAACCTGTACATCCCTCAACTCTCACCAGTAAAGCATCCTTATATAACAGAGTGTGACCCACACAGAAGGAAACCACTGGCCAAGTTTTAAAGAATAAGAGACTATAGAGTGTACAATGGGAATCCTATGTGAAAACTCATCCATCCATAGATCAGGGACCCTTGTGGAAGAAGGGGCAGAAAGATTCTAAGCACCAGGGCTGGTTCATGAACACAGGGAAGTAGAGGCTTCTGGGCCACTGGAAGCTAGTACATGTGAACTCGTGGCAATGTTGGCATTGGACATGGGACCCTTGTCAACTTAATTGAGCAGGGGCACAGAGGAGAGGAGACAAATAAGTGACAAGCCAGTACTAGACTGAGAACTATTTGAGATTCATTGTTGCAGGGTGAAGGAGAGTATGACTTATATATGATCACTAGGTGGGCTGACTGAACTCCAGTGGATGCAATTGTGCTGAAGGACACTTGGGTACAAACACCTGAATGGACAGAACTTAGCATGTAGGGCAGAATACATGAGGTTCGGTGTGGGGAATGGGAGAGGCATGGGTGAGTGGATAACACTAAAAACACTAGGGCCAGGAAGATAAAGATAAATCTATATCAATTAAGCATACCTGAAAACAACAGAATTAAGACAGGCTTAAGAACACATTATATAGAACTGCCCCCTCCCTCAGGTCTTTTCAATATACAGAGATTGTTATCTATTGTAAAATCTGAAATATGCAAGGGAGAGGCAGAAAATCAGAGTGAATTTTTAAAAAGCCAAATGACATTTGCTAATACAGAATATTGATATATGCAAAATTCTTGTGGTCAGAAGGTATTAGACTTTTGAAATGTTTGCATATGCAAACCGAACTAAGTTTTGACCCATGTACATATGAAGTTCATCTGTTTCATTGATATCTTATGTTTAAGTTTATACAGCATTTTTTGTGCATCTGTATTTTGACTGGGACTAATAACAAGAAGTAATGTGTGGTGTCATGAGGGTTCCAAAAGTTTTAAGTGATGGAGTAGGGTTGAGGAGACGGTTCATTTGGTAAATTGCTTGCTGTACAAGTATGCAGACCTGAGTTTAATTCTTTAGTATTCCACTCAATGTGGGGTACAGGGACACACATCCATGATGCTAACACTTGGGATTTAGAGTCAGGAATCTTTGAAACTTTTTGGCCAGCAAATCTAGCCAAACGTGTGAGATTGAAGTTCAGTGGGAGGCTGTGTCTTAGAAAATGAGATGGAAAAACTTTGAGGAACACACTTAGTATTGACATCTTGCCTATACACACACACACACACACACACACACACACACACACACACAAACACACACAAACACGCACACTACGTACATATAAGAAACACTGATAAATTATAGAACATTTTGTATTTTAGACATTTCATACTAGGGTTTAGATATTGGACTCTAAAATTGTACCTAAAAATAGTTTTTGAGAAAAATGAGAGATAAAAATATGAGAAAATACACAATTCTAACAGTAGTCAACAACAAGTTGCAGTGGCTGTAAGAATTTTAGACAAAGCTAATTTATTAATAGATTGCCAGTTATAAAGAAGGGCATATATCAAACATAAGAAAGGTGTCTACTTTCCATGGCCTACATATATGTATGTGAGGCAAAATTTTCAAATATCAAAAGCAAAAGAAAAAGATCTAGTATTTTTGCAGTGGCTTCAGGTTAACTTTGTAAATGTTAGATCAAGTAGGCAGAAAAATCACTGAAGATATGGATTGCAGAACACGCTAACAATCACCATTATCTGAGTGACATTTATGACTCTATCCAAACAGTACTATGCACATTCTTTTCGAAATGACAATCACTTGAAGAACCCACATTCTCAGCATCTTAACAACAGAAATCATACAAAATATGTCCTCAACTTGCAATGGAATCAGAAGTAGAAATTATTCAGAAAAAATAACTGGAAATTATCCTTAAATGTTCATCAACTGAACAACATTTTTTAAAAATAACACACAAGCAAAAAACATTCCAGAGAAACGAATTGTATTTTAAACTGACTGAAAGAGAAAAGACTTCCTTTGACATTTTTAGGATTGTGGTGAAAACATTGTCTAGGGAAGGCATAGTACTAATACATATACAAAAAGAAATGCTGACATGTAACCTAATGTTCTACCTTAAAATACTATAGAAAAAAGAATAATGTAAACTTAAATCCATCAAGGAAAACCATAATTAAAATTTAAAAAGAAATAAATGAAACTGGAAAATCAATAGCAGAAACAGATACATGAATGAAAATAGTCGCTGGCTCTTTGAAAATGAAAATAAAATTCACAAACATAAAACTCTCATGAATTTAGCCAGGAAAAAAGGAAGATGACACACAGTAGCAGTAGCAGAAGTAATGGAAAACATCACCCAAGGATCTGACAGACATTCAGATGACATGAATGGATTCCTGAGAAACTCCGTATCCACAAACCATGTGGTTTATATATCACAGAACCTCTCTTTGTAAGATTTTAAGCTAAACAGATCACAGAGAATAAATAGACATCCTTACATATATTAATTAAATTAAATTTATGGCTAATGAGTTTCCATCAATAAAAATAACACATCCTGGGGCTAGAAAGATAGCTCAGTGTTTTAGAGCACTGACTGTTTAGGACTGACACGTGGCTAACAACAGTCTGTAACTCCAGTTCCAGAGGAATCCGACACACTCTTCTGACCTCTGTGGCATTGTACAACATGGGTGCACTCACATACATGCAGACAATACACTCATACACATAAAATAAAAATAATAAATAAAAAAT
>NW_008348789.1:763603-764636 GCF_000622305.1 Nannospalax galili
ACTCCTCAATTTAAGGAACTAATATTTTTAAAATAAAAATAATTGAATTATACCTTGAACAGAAGATAAATGGAAAAATTCTAAGGACAAAATTTCAATATTACTAAAATTCAACTTAGACACAAATTCCAGTTATATTTTCATCTCTAAAAAAATCCAAAATATATGAGGCATTCTCTCTAGTCATTAGATTATACATGCTTTTAATCCCAGCTCTCAGGAGGCAGAGGCAGGAAGATCTTTGTGGGAATGAGGCCAGCTTGGTCTGTGAGGTTCAGGTCAGCTGGAGCCATAGGAACCTACAAAGACTTTGTCTCAAAAAACAAAATACAAATACACAAACAAACAAACAAAACCAAACAAAAACAAAAAAAGCCAAAAAACTACAACAACCAATTGGTAACAAGTATATCTACTTTAGTATTACTAACTTTAAGTAAAATGCTTATACCTAGTTCAAGAAAAGAAATAAAAGGAATATATAGATTATCAAGGAAACTGCAGTTATACTTGATATAAAGGGTGACACATGAAATGCATAACTTGCCAATTTTCTGTGAAATAGGAAGCAAATATAGCAACATTACAAGATGCAAAGTCATTTAAATTTTGAATCAATTGCTTTCCTATATGTGAACAATAACAATTAGTACTAATAAATCATTAATGATACATATGAATAAATATTTAAAATAAATCTATAAAATTGTGAATAAGATTTTTTTTCTTATATTTTATGAGACAGGGATTCCCTATTGCCCAGACTAGTCTGGAACATACTGCGTGGTCCAGACTGGCCTTGATCTCACACAGCTCCTCAGAGTTCTATCTCTCAAGTGCTAGGATTAAAGATGTATGCTACTATGCCTAGCACTGAATAATATTTTTACACAAAAAGTTTAAAATATTTTGTGAAAACCAATAAATATGTAAATGATTGAGAAGTAGTTTGTGCAAATGGACTGGAAAATGCAGTGTTTTCAAAATGTTAATTTTCCACTGTTAGATTTATGGGTCTAATTTGATGCAGATC
>NW_008348789.1:764845-770040 GCF_000622305.1 Nannospalax galili
TTTCCTATATGTGAACAATAACAATTAGTACTAATAAATCATTAATGATACATATGAATAAATATTTAAAATAAATCTATAAAATTGTGAATAAGATTTTTTTTCTTATATTTTATGAGACAGGGATTCCCTATTGCCCAGACTAGTCTGGAACATACTGCGTGGTCCAGACTGGCCTTGATCTCACACAGCTCCTCAGAGTTCTATCTCTCAAGTGCTAGGATTAAAGATGTATGCTACTATGCCTAGCACTGAATAATATTTTTACACAAAAAGTTTAAAATATTTTGTGAAAACCAATAAATATGTAAATGATTGAGAAGTAGTTTGTGCAAATGGACTGGAAAATGCAGTGTTTTCAAAATGTTAATTTTCCACTGTTAGATTTATGGGTCTAATTTGATGCAGATCAACATGGAAGGCAGTCACTTTCTATATCACAATAAATTGGCTCTAACATTTCCATAAAAAAAGGAAATGTTAAAATAGCTTGCAAAATATCAAGGACTAAAATTAGAGTTCTTATATACAATCAAGTCAAGAAAATGGCATGTAGTTTGACTTGGCAAAGAAATGAATACAGAAATCAGTGGAACTGAGCAGAGTATGCAGAAATAGACCCACATCAGCACCAACAAATGCTGCAGAAAAGAGCCAGGAAAATTGAATAAAGAAGAGATCACTTGTTTGAGAAAATGTGCTTCAACTACTTGCCAGCAATATATGGATATACCTCTCATAAATGGCACACCTGGTACAAATTTAACTGAAAATAAAACAAACATAAAATATTGGGGTTGGAGAGAGAGCTCAGCAATTAAGAGTGCTTGTTGCTATTGCAGTGGACCAGAGTTTTGTTTCCAGCACACACAACAGTTCAAAACCTCCTGTAACTCCAGGTCCAATTAGTCCAACACTCTCATTGGTCCTTTGCTGGCATCTGTAAGCAAGGTATATACATACATACAAACACACACACACACACACACACACACACACACACACACACAAATACATTTTTTTAAAATCTAAAACATACTTATAGAGGTTTTAAAAGCCAAAACTTACTTACTGAGGAAAATTTAGGTGACTTCAGGATTGATGATGAATTTGACATAATAACTGAAAAACTGTTACTATGAAAAATATATTACTAAAATCACAAGCTTATACTTTAAAAAGATTTTATGAGAACAAATCAAAAAATATAAACAGGTAGAAAAATATTAAAAATACATCTGATAAAGGCCTTGTTCCCAAACATAGAAAGGATACATGAAACAAAAACAAAAAAACAAATGAAGGAAAAATATAATGTTAAAACTTATAGACAGGAGAAATGGACAGATATCTCAGCAAATCAGACATAGATGGGCCATGGTATTTAGTCATATGTACATATATTGAGAATTATTCATTACGATAAATTGAAAATTAAAAATAACAAGGTACCATGATACCATTTCTGTTCGATGATTATCAGAAGCAACCTGCGGATAGCTGCACTGGTAAAAATAAATAAGAATAAGAGATTTCAGTAGTGCTGAAAGTCCAAAATGGTAGTCACTGTGTGAAATACTTTGACAGTGAATTTGGAAGTTAAACAAAGTCTTATGATATAAAAGTCCCACCAGTGGGTAAAGTGCCTGCTATGAAAGCATGACTTTTAATCTCTAGCACCCATGTAAAAGTTGGACATGGTGGTGTGCCTATAATCCCATTTTGAGGAGGTAGAGACAATGATTGCTAGAGCTCACTGGTCAGCCAGCCTACCCAAACTGTTGAGTTCCTACTTAAGAGTCCCAAAATGTAAGGTGGACAGATATTGAGGAAGACCCCAAATAAACTTAGTGTACAAATAAATAATAAAAACATAAATGCAAAATAGATACATCTCTCATGCAGACAAAGTCCAAATGTTTTGCGGAGATTATGCTCCCTCAAAAAGTTAAACATTGCTCTGCACTGCCTGAGCAAGGGCTGGCTGTACAGACTTTATTCAAAGTCAACCTTGAGATTTGAAAAGGTATTTAATTTATATGGAAATAAGCTTACAATCTTCCTCAGGCGAATGATCAAGGTGATAAGTCATTTAGATAATGTCTCACTGCTTTGATGTGGTTTATAAGGAACTTTATTCTATGATCTTTCTTTCTAAAGCAGATATTGGTCATTTAATCATGGGAGCAAAATTCATAGGATCATCAACTGAAGGGCATGTAACAAAGTAGCTAATCTGTTATCACAGAATTGTCAAGAATATAAGAACCAAGGGCCTGAGAAACTGTTATGCCTGTAAGAAAGCTGATGTGCCCACATGAAGTATCTATTGTGCATGTGATCTTGGGAAAGTGAAAGCACATCAGATATCAATGAGGAAAATCAGAATAGTCATACATTTTAAATGAAATAAATTCAGATCATTTCATTGATAAAGGAAATTGTACAATGGGGGGTAAAGGAGGAGGAGAAGAAACAGTGTGGAGCTCAAGTAAAAAGAGGAACATTAAATTCAGGAAGGGGAACATATATAATTAAATGCAATGCATTTGTAGTCAGGAAATTCATCTTGTATTTCTTATGTTCACATAGCTTCTATAAAACATATTTACACTTGAATTGAACAGTCCTTTCAATATCACTAATAGAGATGAAAAAAGTTATCATAAGGGATTCTTAAACATAGAAACAAAATGAAATTGGAACAAAAGCTTCTATGGAGGAATTTAGGTTAGCCATGTGTGGACATAGAAGCATGAGAGAAAAGGAACGGAAGAGTTTACGGGGAGGTCGAAGCAAGAGTTGGAAGATGAGACATGACGGTATACTGAACTCTCCATAACTCACAGGAAGATGAAAGTAAGGATCACTGGGGTTTTCGATTATGGAGTTACTCGTGAACTTCAAAAGAAATAGACTTCATTTTCTGTGGCAGTTATAACTGAAGTAGGAGATGCGTGTCTGGTATCTTGTGGGTAACGGACTCATTTCAAAACTCTGGGAGGATAGTGACACTGCCTTTTTTTGATTATGCGTATATACAGGCTACATTGTGGAGCTAAGCTAAATTTACTTATATGCAAAAAAATTATAGCAACATTTGTCTTATCAAGGTATTGTGTGCATTAAATATTTTGCACAAATTAGGCGTAGTTTTCTTCAATGACTAGAGCCTGTCATTTTAAAACACTTTGCCAGTAGATGCTGAGAAAGAATTATCATCTTAGATCATTTTTAGTAATCACATACTGGAATTTCAAACCACAACCAGTACCATATTTAGTGGATAGTCAACTGGTAGAAAAACAATATAAGTGAATGGCATTTGAATATTGAAGATTTAAGGGAGGATGACGCCTTTGAAATAGTTGGACCCTTGGTATGCTGGAAATGGAACATATGTGTTAAACAGTTTGGGGTGTGTTAAACAGTTTGGGGATGTTAGAGTCAGGGTAACATTCAGATGATTAATGCTGATGTAAAAAAAGAGGCACAATGTGCTATGACTTCTAATATCTGATTGCCAGGAATGCAGAGATAAATATTTTCAAGTGTTTTTACCTGTGCTACTAGTCTATCGCCATATGTTGGATGTTGTGCAAGATATCAATATCAGAATCTGTGACGTTCAGGCTATTTTTCTTAATAAACAAGTAAAATAGAACTGTAACATGACCCAGAATTCCCAGGGGTTCTTGTCAATTTCATCTGTAAGTACAGCATAATAAATGACAGTGCGTAAGTTGGACAAAAATCATGGGAAAACTTCCAGAGTGGTGGCTGAAACTAATTCTTTTCATTCATCACACTCAAAGGATTGTATCCCTTACGTATTATTTCTTGGTTTTACACAAGTTACTTGGGTGCACTCATAAATTACATCTTTAATTTTAGTAAAGCTATACAAATGTGAAAAAACTTAATTTTCTAGGGAAGTTCAAGAACTTTAATAAATTTATAGAATCAGACACTAAGAATTATGGGAAAATTCAGTGAAGAAATTTAATGATATTCCATAGACAGATTGGAAATGTCAGCTGGCATGTAATCATCTACACATGTATATATATATATATATATATATATATACACATATGCAGGCATATTATGTTCAATGTAGTTTTTGTGAGAATGTTATAGATGGATTATTTAGATTTGTTTTTCCTGATTTTGTTCATATCTGTCTCACTAATTATATGTCTTTATATGATTTTTGTGTGTATGTGTGTGTGTGTCTGTGTGTCTGTGTCTGTATGTGTGTCTGTGTGTGTCTGTGTGTGTACAGGTACTTTGTGTTTTATCGCTACAGTAAGCCACGTGAACATAGACCATTATCTATTGATCACACACTTGGGATATATGACTGGAAGAGTGATGACTTGGTGATAGAGTGATGGGTGAAACTGGAGTGTGGATTTTCACGCCAGGGAAGCAGGAAGAGGCTGGGCCAGGAACTGCCTTATTACATGACACTAGAATGTGTCAGAATCTAGCCATATCCATCATGCCAGACAGTGGGAATGAGAATTCAGGTGGAAATGAATATATTAAGGTGAAAGTTGAAAGAGCATACATGTTCCTTACCTACACTGTGCTTATTCATGTGGTTGAGAGAAAGGAACATATTGCTATAACAGCTATAATTAACATAATCAGAGACTCAAGATGCAATTCATATAATATTAAGAGTAAAATAGAAGGTGAAGAGCTAGAACAGCAAAAAGTACTCCTGAAAATTAAAAAAGTTCACTGCATGAGTAGAACTAGAGGAAAAAGGCATAGGGACCATCACAACGTAGGGTAAAATATACGGTGAAAGCAAAATTAAAAGACAATACAATTTGCTCTTAATTCAAGAATGTACAAAAAACAAGTATTAAAATTACAAGAAAGAGAGCATAAAAATCACCCAAGAACACAGGGGAATCTTCTAGAATTGCAGGTTTGGAAGCTCCATATCAACAGGGCACTAGAATGTGTAGACAGAATTTCAAAAGAGACATCTTGATTCGTTAACGTGGAATTCCTTAACAGTGAGAGCAGGAAAATTCTGAATATCACCATATGCAATACCATGTCACATTTAGGTGAAAGACTGACACACTGTTCTTTTTTTTTTTTTTTTTTTTTAAAATCCTAACTAGTTTATTGGGTTTGCTAACAGAACATAGGGGGGGGGTTTACTTACAGAAGAG
>NW_008348789.1:770135-784513 GCF_000622305.1 Nannospalax galili
TTTTTTACCAGTGGATTGGATGACAGGATATAATAGAAAAAATATAAATGTATTATATTTTAATTATGTGTCTATGTGTATATCTGGGTGTGAGTTTTTATACATTTAAGTGCAGGTACTGTTGATTTCAGAAGATTCCCTGGAGCTGCAGTTACAGGCTGTGTGCTGTCTGATGTGGATTCTAGAAACTCATACCAGGTCCTCTTCAAGGGCAGCAAGAATTCTTAACTACTGGGTCTTTTCTAACCTCCCAAATATCTTTTATAATATGAAGGGAAAAGGTTCCAGATATGTTTTGAATAGTCAACTATAAAAATGAGAGGCTAAGAAATAAAAAGAAAATTTCAAGTAATGAGTGTTTATGAAATTAACCCTCTTATATCACACAATTATTTTTTCTTCGTAACAAAACTGTCTGATCATTTTTATCACATCTATTTTTAATTTTTTTAAAGACATTTTTATTTTATGTCTATGAATGTGTTAACTGCAAGTTTGTAAGTGCAACTATGTCATGCAATGCGCACAGAGGCCAGAAGTATGCATTGAATCCCCCTGAAACTGGAATTTCAGATAGTTGTGAGTCACATTGTGGGTGCTGGGAAGTGAACCTGGGTCCTCTGAAAGAACAGCCAGTGCTCTTAGAAACTGAGCCATCTCTTTAACTTCTCACTTCTATTTTAGATAGACACATAATTAGGGTTTCACTAAAATAAAATAACGTTTTATTTATGTCTGCTTTTACAATATCTCAACATATTTAGTTCTGGAGATTAAAGCCATGGTTTCTTGCAAGTCAACTGTGTACTCTCCCATGGGTTGCATAACAACCCTTGAATTCTTATTGTAAAGACTGATTACTGACACTTTTGTAGAGACATTTTTCCCAGTGATTCTCTTTTTATTGAAATTTTGTATATTTCATACACAACATTTTAATCATTGATTACTACTAGGTGAGGAAGAGCTGATCTTCTTTAAGGGAGTGACCCTAGACAGGTTGACTAGACCCCAGTGGATGAACTTGCACTTAGGGACATCAGGGGACACTAACTTGATTAGGTAGGCCTTAACATAAATAGCAGAATACAGAGACTTTTAAAGGAAATATCATACCCTTTGTAAACTTTTCTTCCTGTCATTTGTTTCCCTTCTTTCTCTCAACATCTCATTGTAATTACTTTAGGGCTTTTCTCTTTTCCTGTATATAAACTTCTTACCTTTTGATTTTCCAGCAGAAATTTTACATATATAAAGAGTTGTGAGTCTTTGCTGTAGTAGAAGTGGTAAATTTTAATGTATGTTCCATCAAATCCGAAGTTCAAAGTTTATGTACATTGTGTTAAAATATTCATGATTCTTAAACTTAGTGTAGTTAGTATGTAACTTACTTGACACACTTCATACAATTGATACTAGAATTTAAGGGTAAGAAAATTTCAGAGGAAATGTATACAGCACTAAATACAGCAATTTGGAGGCCAAGGCCTTGGTGACTTAAGAAGTTTCTAGCAAATAGAGAATGTCAAAGACCATTGTTGATTGTATCTAGGACATCAATAACAGTACTTCACTTTTGTCTGTTGATGTTATACCTCTTTGAATAAAATTGAAGGAAATATATAGTTTATATATTTATATATACATATGGTTCTATGAAGATAAACATGCACGGCAATAACAAAATTCTGGTTTAATTATTGTTAATATAATCTCCTGTGTAAATGCTGAACTATTTTATTGCTTGATGCTTAATGACAGCTAATGACTGACTCTTTTATTTATTTATTTTTTGGTATTTTTGAGACAGGGTCTCCCTGTAGCCTCAGCTGTCCTGGAACTCACTATGTAGACCATGTTGGCCTTGAAATCATAGAGATTGGCCTGCCTCTGCCTCCGGAGTGCTGTGATTAAAGGCATGCATGACCATGCCGACTGACTCTGCTTTTATAAATTAAAAGAATCCCAATATAATTGCAAGTGTTGAAAGATTAGGCTTTGTCCTTACATTAGACTTAAGAATATATTGTAACATCTATAATTGAGCACCAAAAGATCTTATTTCGACATTCTATATGAGTGTTCTAGTTTATGTTTAGCTTAGTTTTTGTATGTTTATTTTATTAGTTATTATAAATTTGATATTAAAAAACAACTCTTAATGTCTACATACTGGTATAAACAGAACCCACAGGCTGAAATTTCAATTTCAAGTAAATCAGATTGTGACTGTCTTTGAAGATAAGGCCTTTCAAGAAGTAAACAAGGTAAAAGAGGTTTCATGGATAAAAACTGACTTAATATTAAAGTTGTCTTCGTGAGCTGAAAAGAAATTCAGCCAGAGAGAGAGAAACTACAGTGAAAACAGAGACGGAGCTTTCTATAACACACAGGAAAGTCTCTCAGAAGCATCCAAACACTCAGAACTGAGGGCATCTATTTCTGTTGCCTAAAGCCAATTCTGTGATATTCTGTGATAATAACCTTAAAAAACTAATGAAGCAGTATAGAAAAAATATAAATGAGATATTTTAAAATACAAGTTCAATAAAAACTAAAAACTGTACTTGGTGTAATTTCCTATCTTCTTTGTCATATGGTTTGAAATGATCTGCCTCCCAAGTTTTCTCCAAGTCACATGGCTTCTATTAATGACTATAGGTAGACAGTTATAGCCCCTTTCAAAATTCATAATGTAATATCTTCTGACAAGTATTATGTCTCATTAGGATTTTATCTTGCAAATTAACCTTTGAGAAGTGATTTATAACATATGACAGTGATTTATGGTGCTTAGGCAAATGTAGACGTTTTCTTAGTTTTTCATCTCCAGTATGATAATAACATCATAAACTTTATAAAACATATATATATATATATATATATATCCAAAAGTGTAAATTACTAAATAATATTGACAACATGCAAATTTAATCCTAGGGGAAAGACAAAAGTAAAATGATGTATCAAATGGGGTCAAACAAGTTCAAAGTCATTCACAAGGGAGAAAAGAAGACTCAAAATGAGTCCATTCCTATAGCAAAAACAAATTCTGAAGTATTTGAGAATGAATAGAGTTAAGATTATTTTCCAGTTCTCTATATTCCTACATAAATTGCCTGTGTGTGACTTTTTAAATTTCATAGCCTCGCAAGTGTAATAATATTCACAGAAGTTTTAGCAAAAGAACTAGATATCAACCATATTTTCTGCATGGATATTTAAGCAACTTTAATTTTTCCCTATTTATAGAGTACATAGAAGCAGTCACTTCTTATAGTTACATTGTTCAGAGCATATTTTACTTTATGCAAGTTTGCATTTGTTGTATCTGTGCATTTCTAGAGAATGTACAATCCATGTGGAACTAAAGAAAGCATAGTGAACTAGTATGCTCATAACATTTAGTACTTTGAATTGAGTGGAAAGATTCTTACAGAGAACTATATAGAATCATTTACATAAAATTATTGTAGATGAGACACTGAGGGGGTAACTCCAACCTCCATCTAATAACTTAATTTACAAAGTTAAAATTCATGTCACCGGAGTAAATGAATCAGTTGCCTAAGTTTGCAATTTTGTGCCCTTTGGGATTTAGTCATTGGTTTTAACTTTCTGAAGTTTAACATTCCTGAATTTTATTTGTTCAGTGTTATGTAATGAACATTTGTATATGTGTTAAAATATTATTTAATGTGTACTTTGTTTTAATTGTTCATCAAAGAATCATTAGATAGGAAGAAATTCTAAGAATCGAAATATTGATTTTTCACCCGTTTTTAAATTAATTGTATATTTTTTTTTCAGAAATTTTCATAGAAACAGAAGCTGAAATCTCACCTATGGTTAAATGCAAATGGTTTGGTGACTTTTTAAAACCAATTTCCACACACCAGTATAGAATTAAACAAACCAATATTTATTTTAACGTGTATTTGAGCCCTGAGGCCTCTCTTTATAAAGAGGGATTTTTTATTTCCTTCTGAAAATTTTATTTTATTCTTTTGGAAAAGCTAACATTTTAATTAACATCTTTTACATGAATTAATGATATGATTAAACATTATTTTTAGAATTTATGACTTACATATTGAATTTAATAATGTAATTTATTCCAGTTTCTGAAAAAGTAAGAAAAACAAATAAGTTCCAGTTTACAGTTTACAAAAGAAAAACCTTTGAATTAGAAGAAGATGGAGTTTGGGAAGCAGTCCTTGTTTTCGAAAGGAATGCGAGTCAGCATGTCACTATTGCTTCTGGACTTAGGGATGGTGTTTGCTTTGTTCCACCTTATCTCTGAATATTGCCAAGCCATCACAGCAGAGTGTTGCGTACACCACTTTAAATGAGAAGAGTTTCAATAGGCACTTTAGTGGAATTAAGAAAAATTTCACACTCTTCTACTGTGATGCCACAAAGCTATCTTCATTCTAGGTTGTCATGTCAGTAACTGTATTTAATAGGCCTGAGCTTGTCCCAGTGTGTTTCTGAAATTACAAAACAAAACAAAGCAAGTACCACAGGATTCATCTTGTGTGGGGATAATAAACCAAAAGTGACAATAAGATAAATAGATAACTGTTAGAAACTGGATAATCAAAGGTATCTTGTCCTGTAAGACCCGGGAGCCTCTGTGTGTGCATGTATGTGTGTGAAGGTTTTGTGTGTGTGTGTATGTGTGTGTGTGTGTGTGTGTGTGTGTGTGTATGTGTGTGTGCGTGAGCACATGTGTGTGGGTTGGATGTGGTTTTTCTTTTGTTTCTTCTGTTAAAAATTTCTCCTCTTAGATGTGCAACAGCTTTCTCTCCTCCCCTAAGTAACATTATCAGGGCTATGACTCTCCTCTTCTCCAAACATGTCTGCTAAAACTTTAAAGCGGGGTCCCCAGTCTGCCAGATAGTCATAGTCCTGGTCAGCTTCTGTGGTGAGGGAGTCTATGGAGCTGAGTGACTCTGCCACAGATCCATTGCCCTCATAAGCATATGTTGCCAAGGAGTCATATGGTGGAGCAGCTGGGTCCATATCATTTTCCTGCAGCCTTTGATGAATGAAGTCCCTTATGTCTGTGTTGTCTTCTACTGGAGGTCTCTGGCGAGTTAAGCTGAGGGAGTCTGGTTTTATATCCCTTCGAATTTTGTTCTCTTCGATTACTTTGGGATTTCTGAGAGCCCCAATGTCGAAAGCCTGGGTGTCCTCTTCCCCACCTCCTTCGTCATCATAGTGAATGACATTGTCTCTGATGTCTTCCTTAGAAGTCATCAGGGTGTCTTTCTTCTTCTGCTTTCGCAGGGCTACATACAGCACAACTATGGCTAAAAGAAGACAAAAATTTCAGCTTGTTACATGGGAGCAGATATATTATTTCATCTCTTCATGAATCTTAAGAATAAATAAAGGATAGTTGAATTTCCTTAATGACCACATACTATGTTCATAGTCAAAATACTATAATCAGTAGAGCTATGTGCAACCCTGGGAGCTTTATTTGATAATGTCATCTTTTTGAAATGGTAACACCAAGAAATCACATGAATACTATTAATAATATGAAATAATTTACTATGTACATTTTAGCAGTTTAGAATCACAGAATATATTCCAATGTAAAAATAGAAGAATGTTATAATCATAAATATTTGGAAGAATTGTTACAGAAAGGCTTAAATATTTTGATTTAAAGTTATATGTATGTAGTATTCTTGGCTGCCTTTCTAATTATAAAACATTTTTATTAAAACATTTCCTTTCATCATCTTCTGTGAGATAATGAACACTAAAAACAATAAATTAGAGAGACGGAAGGAAGGAAGGAAGAAAGGAAGGAAGGAAGGAAGGAAGGAAGGAAGGAAGGAAGGAAGGAAGGAAAATAAATATAGAAAGTAAGGGTCTTAGCTTCACAATCATGCCAGCTAAGACCTTTGATTACTTCAGTTCTGAGTGATACCACATGTATTCCTTCTCCAAACCAAATGCCTGATTTTCAAGCTGACTTTGTGGAACAAGATATGGAAAAATGGAGTTCAGTTCATTATTATAACATTGCTTTGTTCCTAGTTGACTCAGTAGTCTCAATCAAAATAATGGTGTCTATATATTCAGGGAGTGCACATAGAATAATACTCAGCTTTCACCAACATGCCTGCTTTTTCTATAAAAATGACACAAGGATAAAGGCAAAGTGTGTTTGATTTTCCACAGAAGTGCCATGAAATTACAGATATTTGATGGGAAGAGTTTATTGATTCCCTTGTCACACAAAATTAATGATTAGCCAGTTGCAAGGAGTGAGGAGACCTAGGTCTAGCTTCTATAAAAAGATCTTGAATGGATGGTTTTGGGGTATCCAATGCCCTCTTCTGACCTCCTTGGCAATTGCATGACATGGTGCACTTACATACATATAAGCAATACACTTATACACAAAACAAACACACGCCTTTAATCCCAGCACTCAGGAGACAGAGGCAGGTGGATCTCAGTGAGTTCAAGGCCAGCCTGGTCTACATAGCAAGTGCCAGGACAGCTGGGGCTACAGGGAGACCCTGTCTCAAAACGACAAAAAAAAAAAAAGAAAAAGAAAAAGAAGCTTTATAGTAAATCAATTAAAAACACAATGATCTAAGCAGCTCAGTAAACAAAATTACAGGCACAAATAGACAAGGGACTGAGTAAAGGTGAAGTGATTAATGTGGAAAACCAACCTAAGAGTATAACAATGCATAGTAGGATGGCAATCAAAGCCCCAGTGCTAAGTCCTACAGGCAGAAAAATTGCTTCCACATTACAAGACAGGATGGTTCCATCAGAGTCACATCGACAAACTCGAATAGTCATTGTGTTTGTGCTGCTCTGGACAGGGTAGCTGCTGTCTTCTATTACAACAGGGAGGAAATACAGTTCTTGATTCCTGCGACTGTAACCATTTCTTCGGGTTTCAATTCCAGCTGTGTTGTCTGCAAAACATCACATTTATGATAACATAGTTACTATGAGGTTCACTTCAAGTCCTAAATTAGCATATAAGGAGCAGTAGGAAGCTCCTTCTGAATCAGTGAAGTGCATCCCTATTTTAATTATTTATTATGTCATTATGAAGCTGTCAAAATGCAATCAGAGATAATTAAAACAATCCTCAGGGAAAGACAAAACACTCATCATATCTGGTGAAAGGATTAAATTTTCCATTCAGAAAGAATACAGATTTGCAACAAGAATTTAGAAATTGGGTTGTCCCATTTTTCTCTTTCTGACATGAACTTCTAATTGAGGAAAAATAGACTTTTGTGAATGTTCTCAAATACATTAGAAACTCAGAGATTACCAAGTAGAATATATAAAATATCTTTTGAAACAAGTTATTATTTAAAATGTATTAATCCAGCCTGATGATATGACTCAGTAGAAAAAGGTGCTTGTCACCAAATCTGACTACCTGGATTCCATCCTTGGGACCCACATGGTAAAGGAGCAAACTGAGCTCCACAAGTTGTTCTCTGACCTCCACAGGCACATGCACACATACAACAAACACACACACACACACACACACACCAAACAAATAAATGCAATAAAATATATTAAATTCCAATTGACTTTCAAATGGAAACTTTTTCCCTATTAATACATTATATATACACAGGTCTCATACTGTGAATATTTAAAATATTGAAAAATATTTGAAAAAGAAATATTCTATATTGACAGGGTTGGAGAGAGCTCGGGGGTTATGAACACTGGCTGTTCATGCAGAGCACCCAGGTTAGAATAATAGCATCCACATGGTGGCTAACAACTGACTGTAACTCCAGTTTCAGGTGATGTGACAATCTCTTCTGACTTCTCCAGGCATTACAGGACATGGGTACACGTATACAAATGCAGGTAATATACTTATACACATAAAATAAAAATAATAAATACAATATTAAAAAAGAAATACCCTATATTGAATCTTTTTTCCTTGTTATTTTTTTTTACTTCAGCTACACTAAGAAATGTGAAAAAGAAAACACTAAAAATCTGAAACACCATGAAATAAAGCAATCCTATTTGTAGTGAGAATAGTAATTCATTGAAATTCTAATAAAATCATCAACAATGGCATGTACTTTCACTAATACAAAAGAAAATTTTTATTGTAAAGTTATTTTTAAAAATGTTTTATTTTTTATTATTTTTGTTTTATTTTACGAGTATGAGTGTACTGCCTGACTACATGTAACTCCACCCATGTCATGCAGTGCCCATGGAGTTGAAAGGAGGGCGTCTGACCCTCAGGAACTGGAGTTACAGACGTTGTTATCTGTCATGTGGGTGCTGGGAAACAAACCAAGTTCCTCTGCAAGAGTAGCCAGTATTCTTAACTGCTGAGCCACCTCTCCATTCCCTAAATTCAATGATAATTCTATTGAAAAAATATCAGGAAGAACGCATTTGTTCTTATTTATTTTCAAACACAAGCAGAAGTGTTTTATTAATTTTTAAATTATTTTTATTTTATGTGTATGAGTCTATTTCATGCATGCAGCTAAATGCTCCTGTGTCGTGCAATGCCCCGGAGGAGAGAAGAGGCCGTCGGATCCCCTGGAATTGGAGTGACAGATGGTTGGTTGGTAGCGGCCATGTGGGTACTGGGATTCAAACCCAGGTCTCCTGAAAGAACAACCAGTGTTCTTAACCGCTGAGCCATCTCTACAGCCCTGCAGAAGTTCTTTTATACATACCATAATTTCAGTTAAAAAATTCCTAGGGAGAAAATTCTTTTTACAGCTTTTTTATATTTGTACTTTAATATAATTTTGGGAATGAGATAAAAATTGGACAAATGTACTTCTCATTTAAATAAAATACTTTAAGAAATGTAGGGATCTGACACCCTCTTCTAACATCTCTAGGCATTGTACAGCACGGGTGCACTTACATACATTAAGGCAATGCACTCATACACATAAAATAATAAATGCAATTAGAAAAAGATATCTGTTACTATTTCAGTCACAGTCGACCACTGAACTTGAATTTGGCCAATCAGATTTTGGTAGATTCTTTACCCTCACTGACATGAGAGGTATTAAGGAGAAATCATCACCATCATCAATATCATCATATTTCCACTTGTTTAAAAAACAAAATCAGTTGAAACTTTAGCTTTTCACTATATTCTACCATTTTAATATTATCTTAAGAATACAGATACAAAGAGGTGGTTAATTTCCAAAGCCACAGAAATAATGATTTAACATCTATATTTTAATATTTTGGATTTATCTATTTTTATTTTATGTATATGAGTATTTTGCGTGCATGTATGTAATTGCACCATCTTTGTGCTAGGAACTGTTGTTAACTACCCAAGTGAGTGCTGGGAACCAAGCTGGGTCCTCTTCAGGAGCAGCCAGTTCTCTTTCCCACTAAGCATTTCTCCAGCCCTGATGGTTGCAAATAGTAATACACACAGTTCTGACTTTTCAAACGTTCAGCTTACACATTTCAGTTTCATGATGACAAAAAAGTGTACACAACTACTCGGTTTTTCACCTGCAACAGAATAGCTAACAAACATGAAAAAAAGTTGAAAATTTATTATAAAATGTATTTTGTGTGAGATGATTTTCCCAATGTCACATAATGTGAATTGTGATCACACTTAAGGCAGGGTAGGCTAAAGTGTAGTGCTTAGCAGGTTATGTGCAGTACCTGCTTCTTAACAGAATATTTTCACCTTATAAGATGAGATCAATGAGATGTGACCTCACCCTGGACTGAGGAACATACATACTTCCAGTCCAATAGTCTATATTTCTGGAGTGACTCTAATGCTTGCAGATGTGATAGCTGTAGGAGTAGCACAATCGGTGATGGTAATGATAATTGTAGAAATAAAAGACTAAACATGATGACAAAAACATTTTAGACACTGTATTAAAGGCTTGTGTATCATTTCTGTACAAATGCTATAAGGCTGACTTTATTTAGTGTAATTTTGAGGAATAATACTGTTTGAATAAGTCCTATGTCATTGTAACTGCAATGTAACTATTCACAAGTCCTGATGTGCTTTATATTACTCAAATAAAACAATGTAGAATTGATCTTTTTTTACATGTAAAAATATATATGTATTTTGATAATGTTATATTCAAAACAAGAAGGCATTCAATTTCCCAGATAGCTTTTTATTTCCTTGAAGCATTAAGATGCCTTGACCTTTCATAATAGTAATTAACTGTACTATAGATCATCTCTATAGAGTATTTAATTTGCTACTAGTTAGAGATTTTGTAATTCTAATATATAGGCTTCTGTTTTGTGAAATGGGGCTTTTAGAAGCACTGATTTCTTCCCCGTGCCATTTAACAAAACTACGTTAAGAGGTAAACCTGTAAGTGGTTATACTTACTTCTGAAGTCGTGAACTGTAAAATTTGGTTTGATGGCAGCCTCTGGGGATAATCTAAAGGAGAATTGCTGCCCAGCAGGTGAAAGATCTCGGTCTGCAGCACTGACTATCTGAATTATCTAAAACAAAGTAGAAATTAAACTTGAAGTCAGTTATCAGTTTCACAGGGAACTTTATACACTTGGCTAATATCTTTATCTAATAAAGAATGCACTTAGACAGAAATGACACTTTTTGAGTCAATATCAGTGGCCCAATCACTTACACATACTTTTGATAAACAATTTTCTTAGCATTTATAGGTAATGATGGCAGCTACAATCAGAGGACACAAGCTAATTCAAAATCAATTCCTGCATAACTAAAGAGCTTACCAGTACTGAAAATTCTCCCTAACAAGCAAAATAAAATTAAAAGGCACTTGCTTGCATTTTTAAATTAGGTGAAATAAATGCCTTCTAGCCTAAATATAAAGTGCTTACTGGAAACAAAATATCTGATTATCTAAATATACTTGCAATAGCAAAATTGAAGAAAAGTTTTGTTTGTTACAATAACTTTAGTTTTATAAAATTAAAATAATCAGAGTGATAAAAGAGCATAACGGTTTTTGTTGCTATGCTATTGTCTCCCATTATTTGGGAACAGAAAACATGTTTCTATATTACTTAAAAGAGTAGAGACATGTATTTCAAACTGTCTCTCAAGTTGTTAACATAGGTTGTGTATTTCAAGGTTAAATTCTAAATATTTCAGCAACATGTCTTTAGAAATATTAAAACTAAAAGTAACTTCTGACACTAAGCTCTAAAAGCTGCAATTAACTACACAAGTAAGCAAGGTAAAAGACATTACTGGAAAGCATATCTGAAAGCTCTGTGTGAGACACAATTTCAGGAAGAATACAAAAGAAATAGAGAGGGAGATGTGCAGTGCACAGGGCCGAGGACATAAACTAAATCTGAATTTTCCAGAGGAATGACTTGCTTGGATATCACATACATGTTCCATGTCTCGGTGTATAAACTATAAAAAAGCTTTTCATTTGATGGAAAAAGAAATGTAACTTATCTAATATCTGTTGTGATTCCTGGTTAAAATCCAATTTCATGGCTATGATCGACTTTCCACATAGATATAAACACATGGATGTATAGACAGATAGATTTTAGGTATATAGATGATAAAGACAGTGATGTCAGTGGGTATTGAGCATCTGCTCTATATCAGTAACATGTAAGTTAAAAATTACTTGTCTAGTATGAATTTCAGTGCCCTTTCTCAGTGAGAATTCAAACTACAGAATTTATTTACCCTGTAAATTGTAATGGGCAAGATTTTCATAATACAACATGAAAATCTAGATCATACAAAGTAGCAATTTAATAAAAGATTGACCTAATCAACCCCATAAAACATCAATTTCCTTCAATTTCAGATCGATGTTCTTATACCCCTATATTTTATTTACAAAGTTCCTATGTATTATTTACCAATCAGTATTCATTTATCAAATTTTGTACTTTCATTCTACTTCAAATTATTATTGGGTCGAAACATTATTAAATCGAACTTAGAACCAGAAATCTAGTTCAGTTGGAGTTCTTAACGAACAAAAAGCCTTCTTGAGAGATGTGTGAGGTGTGTGTGTGTGTGTGTGTGTGTGTGTGTGTAACAATTTATTACTAAAAATACTACTGAATGAGGGAGAGTAGACCTTACTTATGATCTCTAGATAGGTTCTCTAGACTCCAGTGGATTAACTTGCACCAAAGGACATCTGGGCCCAAATGTTTGACTGAATAGGAGTTAACATTTATGGTGGAATGCATGAGGTCTGATAGGGGCAGCATGGTTGGGAAAGGGGGTCTAAATTTGAATAAGAAATGTTGTATGAAATGTACAAAAGCTAAAAATAATTTAAAATATATCAAAAATAATTTTAAAATAAAGAGTTTTTTCTTAAAAGCAGCTTATAAATATGAGAACTGCATGATACCTGGAAATGTTAGATGGGAGTCATTGCTTGTGATGTTTATTCTTAATTAACTTGACCCCATTTGGAATCTCCTGGGAAGGGAATATCAGTGAAAGACTTTAGATTAGGTTGTTCTGTAAGGATGTTTGTGGGGAATTATCTTGATTGTGTAGATTAAACTTGAAAGACTTGCACACTGTGCACGGCACAATTTCCCGGGCAGGCATCCTGGATTATGTAAGTGGAGAAAGTGAGCTGAACACTAGCATCCATGCATTAATTTGTTGCTCTCTACTCTGGTCTTGACTGCAGACATAATATGATCCATTGCTTCAAATTCCTGCCACGTTGACTTCCCCAAAATGATAGAATTATGAACAAAGTAAACCCATCTCCCTAAAACTGCTGTGTTAGTTACTTCTCTGTTACTGTGATAAAAACACCAGCCGAGGCAACATTAAAAAACCAGCTTATTAATGCATATGTATATCTGGGAACCAGTTGGCAGGGAATACAGTGCCAGATAGAAGGGACCTCCCTTAGAATGACAATCATGCCATTCTGCACTCAGCAAAGAAGCTTCTTTTTGTAGCAGATGGGGGCTACTGCAGAGTTGCACATCTAGACAGGAACAGAGAACATATGCCTGGGAGATGCCCAGTACTTAGTGACACATCTGCAGCCGAAATCTCTTCAACTAAGGCTCATGGAACATAGTGGAATAAGGGGTAGAGAGGGGGCTAATGTACTCCTCAACTCTCACCAATGAGGTGTCTATGTACATCAGAGTACTATACAGAAGGCCACAACTGGTCAAGTTTAGAAAAATAAGAGACTGTAGAGTGTAGGATGGGACTCCTATATGGAACCTCACCTACCCACAGTTCAGGGACCTTTGTGAAGAGGAGTCAGAAAGATTGTAAGAGCCAGGGCTGGTTTGTGAACACAGGGAGTGGTTAATAAAAATGTGGTATATTTACACAACGGAGTTCTATTCAGCAGTAAAGAAAGATGAAATAATGAAATTTGCAGGTAAATGGATGGATCTAGAAACTGTTATACTAAGTGAAGTAACACAGACTTAGAAAAAGAAGCAACATATGTTCTCCATCATATGTGGATCCTAGCACCAAATTCTTTTAAATTCCAGGTTCTTTTAATAAGATGATACTATACAGCAGTCCCTTCTGCATGAAATAACTACCATCATCACGACTTCAGCTGAGCCCGATCTCTAAACATTGTCACAATTTTGCTTGTTCACAGTCATGCTCATTCATTAAAAGAGGGCCAAGCAGGGTCACTGGACCCTCACCAGTGTATCCAGCCACTCTTCCCAGCCAACTGTATGTAATTAGGCCCTAATCATACATGGCCTCCTGAATTTGGGGAGGGCTAAAGTAAACAATCCGGGGAAGGCTAGGAAGCAAAGGCATGACCCATACTGGGTAAAGCCTTTCCAGTGTGCATACCCTCGGGTCATACATATATCTAAGCAACCCCTCAGTTATCTCGGTAAGTAAGCTTAATAAATTCATTGGTTCCCCAGTAAAACTTTAACAAACATTGGCTTGGCACTAGAATCTTGAAAGAGAATAAGCACTGCTTACCATCCCCAGGGAAAGAAGTCTCACAACAGTAGGAAAATTTATTTGTTAATGTTATTATGTCTCAATTATTTTAAAAATGAGAATGTAAAAGGTGCTAAAAGGATATGGGAAAGCAGATATTTTCTAAAATAGAAAAAAGTTAGAAAGCCTAAGCATGTGATGAAGGTCTGTGCAGGTTTGTTACGATATATAAAGGAGGAGACAAAAATAATATAGACATAATCTTAAAATTCTATGGTCATAGTTTAGTCAACTAGTTTAAGGAACAAAATATATGAGCACTGACGCAGAGGACCCAGGTTCGGTTCTCAGCACCCACATGGCAGCTATGAATCGTTCTTAACTCCAGTTCTAGGGGAATCTGAAGCCCTCTTCTGACCTCTGCAGCA
>NW_008348789.1:785256-809232 GCF_000622305.1 Nannospalax galili
CTAACCAGGTATTGTTCTAAAATGATGGATAAATTTGTTTTCTCCCCCCTATTTAGAAGCCTTTGAGGGGGAAGTGACACTGATTCTAACCACTCCAACAGCTATCAAAATACCTGAAAACAAATCCGGAATCCATCACTCTAGAGTCCAGCCTTGGAAGACAAAAGAAAAATGAGGAAGAACCCAATAGAGGGATGCTTTTGGAAGCCCTTGTCAAGAAATTCCAATGGTCTCTCATATGAACATTTGAAAATTGCACTGCTCTGACATTTTTTCTAGTTCCCTGTCTAGAACTTGTAATGCTAATTACTCTTGCATTTGCTTCTCCTTAACATCTCCCATTCACGATTCAAGGACTTCCTTTCCCCCCCTAGAGATAAGAGTTATGCAATTTGAGAGTCTTTTAGATAGACCCACTGAATGGGTACCCTAACTGCCTCACCCTGCATCCTTGTTCAGCATGAAAAAACCAGAGCGGTCTGCATCCCGATTCCCTATTGGCAATTTGGGTAACCTCTCCAGTGGATAGAGTGATAAGAATAGGAGGTAGGAACTGGCTAGGCAGTTAGGGTAAAAAGACCCCAAAGTAAAGCAGTTAGTTTCTTAGCTAAAAGTAGAAATGTCCTTGAACCTCTTAGCAACCTAATCTGTTCCAAAGGCCAAAAATGTCAAAGGTATTTGGGAGCTAGTATCTAATCCTTAAAAGATTTTAGGGATACCTCTTCAGAAGGGGGAATGTTAGAGTAGCCAAAAATCCCCACAGGAAAAAAAATAATCAAAGAAGAAGAAAGAAACTTAGAAGTTATCAGAGAAAAAGTGATGGGGAGTTATGGGAGGAGTTGGAGGGGAGAAAGTGGGCATGGATTTGTTCAAAACACTTTATATACATGTATGAAATTCTTAATGAATTATTTATGTAACTAGAAAATAAGTAAATAAGTAAATAAATAAATAAATAATTTAAAAATATATAAAAAATATCTAGCATTGAACTGTGGAAATTGTTGGCAGGCCCCGGTCTTAGGTGAAAAAGTATTGGCAGCTGATTACTGCTGGGTGAGGAAAAGCTGATCTTCTTAAAGAGATTGACTCTAGATAGGCTGACTAGACCTCAGTAGATGAACTTGCACTGAGGGAGTTCTGGGGACATGAAAGCATCTTGATAGGCCTTAACACAAATTACAGAATCAGTGAAATCCAGCAGAGGGTTCTATGGGAGGGTTCCAAAGGTAGGGGGTATAAAGATGATTAAGATGTTCTAGATGACATACACAAAAATTCAATTAAAATTTACAAAAAGGAAGGAGAGTTCCTGGACATATAGTTCCAGAGGAATAAGAATCCATCATGACAGGGAGACCTAGAGACAGAGGCAGACAAAGCAGATAACTAAGTGCTCACACCTTCAAATGCCCCTAGGAAGCTGAGAGGGAGATAGTGGAAGTGGAACAAAGCCATGAACCCTCAACCGTCCCCAGCGACATGCTTCCTGCACAAAGCCACATCTACTGAAAGGTTCCATGGCATTCCTGAAAGACCATCAACTGACCTATTGTTCAAACACTGGAGTCTATGGAGAACATTATCATTCAAATCACCATAGTTGCCATTTCAAGGTATTTTGTCACTGTGACAGGAAAAGAAACTAAAACATCGCCCTAAGAAAAACAATTTTGATGCCAGTCTTCACTGATTTTTACAACTTCTTTCTTTCCAGTTTTTCTTTCCTTTCTGCATAAGTGACAGATAGGAAAATAGAAGGATAGACTCAAGAGAGACTGGTGATAGGTAAATAGATGATGTGTAGATATACACACATGCGCACATACACATGTATGAATATATAGATACATTTTTACTTATAGAATAATACAGAAGGGACAAAGTTTTCCTATGTACACTTCTTAGACCAAAGGAATAAGGGCTGGAGCCAAGTTCAGAACATGCCCATATACCAAGCACTCTGGAGATCCAAGGGACATTTCAGGGTAATGCTTTGTACTTAAGTGTTTCCTAGTAGAACAAAATAGCTATTTATTAAAATATTGACACTGGGTACACAAGCAGATTCCTCATTATTTTACAACATAAAAGAAGAGGAAGCTGAACTCAAATAAATTTTACTTTTCTCAATAGTTCAAATCTTTAATTTAAAAGACAATGTTTAATTTAATAGAGAACTATTCCCAACTGTTATCATTGGGAGAATTGCAAGGTTTGATTGATTTGAAATTATTAATATTAGATTTTTAAAACATTGATGTAATGGGACATCTGGAAAGTGAAAACACCTAAAATTAGAGCTTTTAGTTAATATCTTATAACTTTTCAAGTAACCAATTTTATGACATAATTTATTAGCAGCCAAATACTTGTGCAACATCTAGTATTGTAGACATGAAGAAAGAAGTGGGCTTATTTGTCACATTGCTATGTCCATTGAAAATTTAGGATGCAAATTAAATTATGATGAAAGAAATTGTTGAATTGCCCAGATTATCAAAAGTGCTCTACAAATGGTACCCATTCAACAAACATGAACTTCACGAGCAGTGAAATTGTGGGTAGTCTGAATGAGAATATTGGTTTCAAATCTTGGGGGTAATCAAGTTGGACTTAGGGCCAATTCAATGAGAGGGACTCATGTGTGGTGCTGCAAACCTAAGAAAATGCACATGACTGAAGGGCTCATATATTTTAGAAACAAAACTACTTTTGTCACATCACTAGACCAACGCAATTTTTACTGTATTCTAAATATGTATCCTTATATATAAAGACAAGTATACTTTCTACCACTCATTAAAGAAGTATCTTTTTGCTACAGATGGAGACAAATACAAAGTTCTATAAGTGGTCAAATTCAGAGAATAAGGGTCTGTGAGGTGCCCAGCCCTGAGTAACACAACTACACTACAACTTCTACACATAAGGATGAAGAAATACAGTAGAAAAGGGGGAAGGAAGAGTAGTAATACATCGCTCAAACCTCACCAGGGAAGTTTCCTCATGGAACAGATGGTAATTAACCTTGAAAACCACACTAGATGTGTAGATTATAAGAGATTTCAGAGTTCTTGTCCCTGAGTAGGACACCTATATCCAACTTATGATATCAAAGGTGTAGAGACCATTGCAGAAGAAGGGGCAGAAATATTGTAAGAGCCAGAGCCAGTTGGTAACTACAAGGAAATAGAATGTTCCAGACTACTGGGTATTGCTTATATGAACTTAAAGTAATGGTAGAGCATGTACCAGACCCATGAAAGCTCCAGTCAGACAAAATCCCAGCATAGAAGTTGTGGAGTTGGTAAGAAGCCCTAACTTTAGCTGAAGAAGTATTGTCAACCTATAATTACTGGGAGAATGTTGGTTTTCTCTAAGGATGTGGCACTAGATAGGTTAGTCAGGTTCTAATGGATGAGCACACACCAAAGGATATTAGTGGACACAAACTTGACTCCATAAGTCCTTAATTTATAAGGCAGAGTATATACATATGGGGGGGCTATAAAAGTGGTGCAGATAGGGGAGAGTATCTAAATATGATCAAAATATATTGTACAAAATTCATAAAAATTAAATAAAAATTATTTTAAATTTTGGGGCTAGGATAGACAGATAATCTTGTCTCTTTAGTGTTCAGAACTTTGGAACAAATATTCTATTTGACAGTATTAAGCATGAAATAATAAACACATTGAAAATCAAAAGATACTCTTCTATGTAAAAAAATTTTGAATTTTTATGTGTATGAGTATTATGCGTGCACATGTGTTAGGTGCACCCATGTCATGCAGTATCACGGGGGACAGAACAAGGTGTTAGAAACCCTGGAACTGGAATTAGATAATTTCTTATGCTATTCAAAAGTGATTGACACATCTATAAAGAGAAGATTTACTAATGTATTTTCCATTTGGATTTAGTTTCACGGACATAGATGAATCATATTTTTGCTTCATAGAGTATTCCAAACAAAATCATGTTCGATTCCCTTGGTTATTCATTCTTTCATAATATTGCAGAGGATAAAAAGGAGAAACCTGGCTGCCCAAATCACCTTACACAAAAGTTGAAGCTTTGTCAATAACTTCCACTGTATCTGTGTTCTACTCTTTCAACATCTCTGTACTGCAACATTCCCCCACACAATATTGACATGTTATCCACAATGCAGTTCACACATTTTGAATTATTCAGATACTCCTCTTATAGCTACAAGAGAAGGAAAGTGTACATGACAGAGTGCTAAATAGCTTCGATGTACCATTTATGAAATCAAAACATGAAACATAGGAAATGCACATTAATGTGTTTGTTTCCTGGTTCATAATCATAAGTTCCTTAGAAACTGTGAAGAATATAGAGAAATAGATAGTTTAACATCTTTAATAATCTAAATAGTTTTCAATAGGCAACAAAAACAATGTCACTTAGGTTTTAGTTTTATATACATGTAACATTAATTCTTATGAGTTTAGGATTAATTATATTTTATTTTGTGAAGATTTTTGATCCAGGAAAATAAGCATATGATGCTTAGTTATTTCTAGACGTAACACATAAAGCTACAAGAAAGGTCTTTATACACATGTAGGAAATCTCTTTATACACAGTTATTTGTATTGGAAAAGTACCTGTCCTGGTTTGGCATTTTCACACACAGCTGTCTCATACGGCACAGATATTTCTGGAGGAAATTCATTGACATCTAGGACATTAATCAGTATGTTGACTTTGCTGCTTAATAATGGATTACCTATTTAAAACACAAAATGATAAATTATTATTACAAAACATAACTATTTATTCTCTGATAAACCATATTTATCTTCAACTACATTTAGCACAAAATGGAAAACCGATTTTCTATTGTAGGAAATTCTAAAAGACCCAAGTGCAATGGATCCCAAGGATGGATAAATGGGATACTGATAAAGAGCTGCCAGACCATGAGGGCAGGCTCAACCTGTATGTAGCCATCTTCCTGATTTAGCCATTTTCCAGGGTTTGTGCACTGCAATAATATGCCTTCCTGCCATGAATATGCAAGATATTTAAGTAAATAGCACTACAAAAATTTGGGACATAGATTTAAAGAACAAGAATCATTAGAACACAGAAATGAAAAGAAATCCTGAAATTATTTCTGGAAAAAAAAATTCAAGATTTTTGTTGAGGACTTACATTGAATTGCTTTTTAAGCACGAGACCACAGCCCAAACATCATCACATATTTTAACCCCAGTCAATGGACTTTGCATCTCAATCCCTGTCACGTATTGAAGACTAGAAATCATTCATAAAATTATTTATGCATGAGGTATTACATATTTTTAAATAAACTTTAGAAAACATTGCCTTATGTGATTTTACAGATGGATAAATTTTCTGAAATTTAAAAATATCTCCCAAGAGTACAGGCAAAGGAAAGAGCACTCCCAGTTAAGGGAGTGGAGAGTACAAATGAAAATTCAAGTTTATAAAAATTTAAAGACCAGGCTTATTCCGCCACTCATTTTCTACTAATACTTAACTCTTCTTTTATGTTATTGAAGAGTCATCATACTGACTTACAAACCTACATGGAAACCACTGAAAGAATGCACACAAAAATCTTAACATGAAAATTATTCTAATAATATTGTTGATTAAAATCATTACAGCATATATTTAAAAAACTCTCCAAAGCAGTTCAGGGTTATTTTAGTTTTTAAGAACTTCATACATTTGCATTATGTTAATATCATTTCTAACCCTCCCTCTACTTAACTCTTCACGCACACTCCATTCTTCTCATTTTTACATCTGCGTATTTCATTATTATTGTTGTATATATACATATATATGTACATATACATGTATAATCTGTTCAATGTTTGGGGCTGACCGCTTGGGATTGCATAACATATTAGGGAACTAATCTCTGAAGAAAATAATTCTCCCTCCCTCAGCAACCATTGATTGCCTTTTTGCTTCATCTCGATGTGGGACCTTGTGAAATCTCCTACGGTCACACTGGAAATTTTAACAACAACAACAAAAAATGTATGATAGTGGAATCCATCATCATGTAGTAATGCTGGAACATAAATAACAGAAAATTAGGAAATAAGTATATTCTATAGTATGGGATGTGATTATATAAGTTACATTGATAGATTCAGAGAGTGAATCACAAATACATATTACTCAACTGATATTTGTCAAAGGGCATTATTCAGTTGAAAAGATTTGCCTTAATTTTGCAAAACATAATACATATTTTATTATCTAACTCGGTTTCTTCATAAAAACACATTGAATGAAGTTTCTACTTCATAAGCTAACTGTTGTATAAATGTTTAATGAATTTGGGGAAGTTATCATTACTCATTACCAATACTCCATTATAAAGATCATTGAATCTACCTGTTCTATTAGGATTTGTTATTTGTTTAGCATAAAATACTTATAAAAGAAAGTGAATTGGTTGACCTGGGTTTAAATTTCTAAAGAAACTAGAAATCAACAAGAATTATGAAGAATTATGAAGAGCGGCCTATTACATTATCATGCTTAGTATGTACTGATGTATTGAACACATGGCAGAGTACGCAATCACCGCACTGACTCTGCCGAATCTCCACTAGTCTCCCTATCTATGGAAATCTGTAGATTGGAGATGGAACCGCTTTAAAACTCACATTTGGAAAGTGAAATAAACAAGTTTTACAACAAGATATCTTAGATCTGTAGATCATTATTTTAAGTTCTATTATATAGGCATAAAAGTTTGATTATTATATTATATAACTACTTTAAAACAGCCAATTAATCCATATCATCAAAATAGAAAAAAATGCAGATTCACTATTCAATTAGATGACATGAATCTCCGTCCCTACTTTTTATTTTAAATGGTTAGAGGTGACCAAGTATTAAGGAGAAAATTCAAGCTTATTTTCCTTAAGTTAGAGTGAGAATGAAGTGTCTTTTACAGGCATGAATACTTCTCAATTAACTGTATTTATCATAGAAATATGTTTAATAACATATAAAATCTTGATTAAATAAATTTAGGCCTATTCTAATAATCACAAATTCACTTTTGATAGTTTTAAATTATTTATTATCCTGAAATATAGTTTTAACATGTTTTTATAATTGTAATAAAATTTTAATATTACTTTTTTATTAATAGCGTTCTCCAAACAGTGCTTTAGCATTTTAACTAAGACAAATCTTTGTTGTGTGAAATTATCTTGTGCACTGTAACATATCTAGATCTCTCCAAAATTAAATATCAAAACACAACATTGTAATTCCAGAAAATAAATGTCTAATCAAACATACAGAAAAAATAATAGCAATGGTTTCACAAGTTTGAAAACGACTAATGGGTTCAACTTAATTTTCCTCATATTTTTCCTATTGTGTACAATTAATTCATTGATAAAAGAAATTCGGTTTTATAATCTTAAGTGGCCAGTAGGAAAGCAATAAGAGTTCTGAAAAAACACATTATGAAATAAATGTGGAGGGTTTGTCATAGTGTAGCAATCATAAGAGTATTATTGCTTTCCTTCACTGTGGGATCCAATTTACTAAATTGTGTTGAAAAACTAATAAACTATTTTCGAAGCCAACTCATCCATATTTGGAGCAATCATGACAAAATTTATTTCTGATTTATCATTATTTCCAAGTAATTTAGTAATAAAAGCATACAGCATTCAAACAGTATTAAATACTTGTAAGTTCAATTGTCAAATTCTCAAATATTAAATAATAGCTTCGTTATAACTTCTGATAAATCCTAGAAAATATTTTATATCTAAAAAATAATTTATATGAACTAATAGTTTTCATGCTATTCTTAGAGCAAGGAGAGAGAACAGGAGCTTTATCGCAGGTCTCTTTATGTAGTATGAGGTTACTCTGTATAAAGTTCAATGAACTGGGGCTGAGGGGATGGCTCAGCAGCTAAGAACACTGGTTGTTCTTGTAGAAGACCCAGATTGAAATCCCAGCACCCACATGGTAGCTAACAACTGTTCCTAACTCCAGTTCCAGGGGATCTGTCAGTCTCTTTTGTCCTCCGCTGGCATTGCATGACATGGGTGCACTAACCTACATGCAGGCAATACACTCATACACATAAAATAAAAATAATAAATAAAATATTTTTTAAATGTTTGCTGAACTATCTTAATCATGTATATAGTTCTAAAGCTTTCGATAAAGAGAGAACCTGCACAGTCTTCTCTATGATTTCCATAGGAGCCCAACAGGAATTAAATCTACTCAGTGCATATGTCACTGTCCTAAGCTATCTATTACTTAATGCAAAGACTAAGACATGCAGTCTGAGATCTTCCACATAGGTAAAAGTCAGTATCTTCATTGACTCACAATTATAAGGAATTCTAGCCACTATGATGTGATGAATTTCAGTATGAACCCTGAAGGATGAAGGTTGTGTTTTTAAAAGAATTGATCTTTTTACCATAACATATAATTTACAGGATAAATACAGCACCTTTTTACTTAGGTTTTTAATTTATTAAAAGCAATGACCTCTTTCCTTTACATAGCTCATACTTAAGAAATATTATCAAAAGAAGAGAATATTTCTAAGAACAAAGGAGACGTTTATTTTAAAGAATTTTGAGAATTGTAAATTTCCAATCATCACAAGGATACCCATATTACAATACATTGAAGCTACTTTATTTCTTTATTAAACAATATCTGATTATTAATAACTATAGCAGTTAAAATTGAATTATGTAGCTGTGTACTGAACTGCAACTACAATAAATTCGAACATGGAACCATAGCCTCTCAAACTATGAACTGAATTATTATAGTACAAATTGAGTAAGTTATCATGAAAGATAGTATGGACTTTTTTTTCTTTTCTCATTAAATCTTTTCATATTTACATTACAACCTAGGTTGAACCATGGCTGATAGTAGCTCTGTTCAAATTGCAGATCTGTGGTCTGAATGCAGACTGAATATATGTAAGCTATTGAAATTATTCATATATGACAGTGTTAAAGCCAAATATTACTTTCTGTGGTGTTGGTGACAAAATATGATCTTCAAAGAAAATAATATTTAGAAATATCTATAATTAGTTTTTCCCATAGAAAACCGAAAGAAGTTTATCATGAATTTCAAATATTTGGAGTAAAATAAAACTGTAAAAGTTTTCAGTTACTTGAGGAAATAATTAAACCTCAAATATGTAATATAGTACATAATACCAACTAGCATATTAAATATGTTTGTGAAGATACATACTATTAAAAATAGGCTAAACTGATGACATAAAGTGAGCTAGATAGAGTTGATATGACAGAGCATTTCTTTGAATAATAAGATACAAATACTATGAGTGTTAACAGCTTTTGGTTTGTGGTGTTGTTTGTTGTTTCTACAGGTTCTCTCTGCATTTCCTAGGCTGGATCTAAGCTTGCAGTCCTGCTGTCTTATCCTCTTTAGTGCATGTACTCCAGGTATACGTTACCATGCCCAACTTAATGTATTTTTACTTGATGTAATTTAAAATTTTCTCTCAATTGTCTTTTCTTAATATGATGAAGTATAATAAATCATTAACTTTTTGCAAAACTGAGCATGAAAAATTCAAAATATCAGTAATAAATAAATGCAAGTTGGTGGTACTATGCAGTGTGACAGCACTGCAGCACCAGTGGCTAGCATCAAAAATCACACAAGAAAGTGCTGATGAGGATATGGAAAATGTTGGAAAAAAGCAGAGTCTTGTTCAGTGAAGCTTCCTCATAAAACAGAGTGTGATGCACATAGAAGACCATAAGTGGCTAAATTTTAGAGAACAAGGGACTGCAGAGTGTGTGTCCCTGGATAGGACTCCTATATTAAATCTCACAGACCCCCACCACTCAGGGACCATTGCAGAAGACAGGGCACAAAGATTGTAAGAGCCAGGGTTGGTACATGAACATAAGGAAACAGAGGCTTTCAGGCCTCTTAGAACTTGTTCTTATGAATTTTCAATAATGATGACAGCATGTGCAAGATCCATGCAAACTCAGTCAGACAAAAACCCAGCACACAACAGCAGAAATGGGCAGCAGGCCCAAAACCTAGATGGGAAACTATTGGCAACTTATTACTGGAGTAAGGGAGAGTAGAACTTCCTTAAGCAAGTGACTCCAGCTAGGTTGAATAGACACCAGTGGATGAACTTGCTCTGAGGGATATGTTGGTACAAATACTTGACAGGATAGGACTTAACATAAATGACAGAATTCATGAAATCCAGTGTGAGGGAGACTATGGAGTCGGGATGGGATAAATGCTCTAAATTTCATTAAGATCTATTATATGAAATGCAAAAAATAAAATTAAGCAAATTTTAAAAATAAAAAAAAACCCTGAAGTTACTACAGCCAACTGGATGTGGCGGCACATACCTTTAATCCCAGCACTTGGGAGGCAGAGGCAGGTGGATCTGTGTGAGGTAGAGGTCAGTCTGGTCTACATAAGGAGTTCCAGGCCAGCTGGGTCTACAGGAAGACCCTGCATTGAGAGAGAGAGAGAGAGAGAGAGAGAGAGAGAGAGAGAGAGAGAGAGAGAATTGCATCCAAGAGACATTTGTACACCTACCTCTATTGTAGGATTGTTTACAAATGACATGAAATGGAATCATTTACCTGTTAGATGGGTAATAATATGTGATACTTGTAAAAGTAAGAAAACAGCAAGAGAGTTTTGTTTTGAAAAATATATTTTGGATTCATTGATCTATGAATTATATTTAGCATGTAGATATGAAAGCTGAAACATGAAGCCATGATATGCCTCTAGGTGAAATGTTGAGAAGATGGGAGGAAAGCAAACAAGATACCAATGTATAGAAGAGAACATAAAGACATTTAAGAGGTACAAATAATGTTTCAAATAATTAAAATTATGAGGAAAGTAGGAAGTGGAAAAGTAGAGGTCAAAATACAGCTTAGTATTTTATCATGACATGAATCTCTCCTTACTGGTAAGCCTCTCCACAGTGATCAGCCTCTACAGTGATGATTCTCTCTCCAGTGATGATTCTCTCTTCATTCTCTACACTCTCCTACACTACATACTCTCCTACACTACATACTCTCCTACATACTCTCTACACTCTCCTACACTACATACTCTCCTACACTACATACAGCCTCTGATACCATTATGTTCCCAAGTTTATGAAATTAAGGAAGAAATTATTTATTTCAGCTTACACTTCTTAGCAACAGTCCATTGCTGAGTCAAGTCTCTGTAGGAACCCAAGGCAGGAATCCTGAAACAGGAACTGAAGCAAAGACCATTGTCTACCAGCTTGCTCCCTATCTTTTGCTAAGCTAGCTTTCTTATACAGACCAGGGCCTAGGGATGGTACCAGCTGGATTGTCCACATCAATTAAAATTTAAGAAAATGCCCCACATTCATTACCACAGGCAATTATGATCTTGGAAACTGCTCAGTTGAACTTACCTCATCTGAGGTGACTCCAGATTATATCAAGTTGATAATAAAAGTTATCCAGGACAGGGATGGAAATGGTTTGTATAGCTTAGAATACCAGGCTACAATCCATTATTGTGGGGAAAATAAGGTGAGAACTTAAAGTGTCACATACCACTTGAGAGTAGGAAGAATACATGTGGACACTTGCTTGCTAGCTAGCTTTTTTTAACTCTATTATAGAATGCAGGGACCAGACTAGGGTATGGTGCTGCCTATAGTGGGAAATTTCTTTTTACATAAATTAATAATCAGTACAGTCCCCCAAAGACATGTCCATAAGCCATCCTTACCTAGCTAATTCCTCATTAAGACTCTCTTCCCAGATGATTCTAGACTGTGTCAAGTTGTGAGTTAAAAATAGACATCACGATGTTTTGATGATATTGATGCTAATGGGTTTTAAATGTCTTTAAAAGATTATCTTTTATTCATGATTTAAAATAAATTTTCAATTTATTTTAGCTGACAAAACCAAAAAACTATATATTAATAAGGTAGCATGTAATGTTGGAACACATGTACACATTTTCAGTATTATATCAGATAAACATATCTAATCCTTCTATTTCTTGTGGTGAAAAATTCAAAATACTGTCTTTTTAAAATGTTCAGTGCATTATCATTGTCCTCATCTAACAGACAATAGTACATCAAGTCTTCATCAAACTATAAGTTGTATGCATTGATTCTCTTGATGTTTTATCAAGTCTATGTAGCCCATATAGGATAAAAATAAAGACTTAAGAAAATGAGTTGGTAATTATAAAAATTTAAACTGACTAGAAGTGAGAATGAGACATTGGATTTGGAGTTCAGTTTTCTTGAAAACAGAGCGATGCTGTTGAATGACTTAAGATATTGATGTATTTACTGTTCAAGCTAAAGTTCATGCAATCAGCTCACAGACCACACGGAATGGTAGAAGGATGTCCCTGCATCTTTCTGCTTATTTCCTTAGTACTTAACTTTTTTGTTATTTTCTAGCTGGGATATTTAGCATGGTATTCTCATGATCATTTTCCATGTTCGATGGCAACTATTCCATAGGCAAAGCTGAGTAAAGTTTTTGTTTAGATGTATCTCACACATTGAGGATGATGAGTTACAAATACTGAGGACTAAAACAATGAATAATTATCTAAATATTGTGTTATATTTATAATTAAATTGTTGAAGGAATAATAATTAGCAGGTTTAAGCCAGCATTCATTTAAAATATAACATATAATAGGCTTTAAATCATTTTGAAAGTACTTAAATTATATATATATATGTGTGTGTGATTGTGTGTGTGTGTGTGTGTGCTCTATAAAGTGTGATGTATCATAGATATCAATGATGTATAGCGTATTTGGTACTCAAAATCTCATATTTAATTGAAAATTTCATTATTCAAACAAAAAAAGGTGATAGATGATCTTAATGAAAAGTATGTCATGAAAATGCTGAGGATGCATTATGAAAGTAAATTTTTGTATCAATAAGATATGTATCTGGATCATAAATTTCAACTTTTATGTGAAAAGTTCATCAAGCAATTATAACTGCCTGTGAAAATAAGATAGTAATTTAAAAATTAAGACTAGGATTAATGTTGAATGTGGAATTTGATGGAGCAATTAGATTGATTTACAGAATACCTACACAGTTACATTGAAAGTTTAAAATAAAATATGAGCAATTACAACATAAATACAGATTTCATTAAAATTTGTAGCATATAATAATGAGATAAATGGCATCATTTCTAAATTAAGTTGCTGATAATGGTGGTGCTAATGATCATTATTTCCATAGATATGATACATTGTAGCACTTTATAAAATACTGTGAAAACTTCATAAGTGATACTTTCTCAAAGTATTATTTTTACAACTACTATTGAAATATTGCCAATTCTAGTACAAATCAAACATATCTTTCTTAGAGAACTCAAAATAGCTTCATATAGCTAATTGTGGGGAGAAAATTAGAAAACGATGAATAAATTATCTAGCTTTACTTATGCAGAGTCAAACATCCATGGAAAGTGAGAGGAAAAACTTATTAGAGCTATTTTATAAAGAAAAAGTTGACACCAGTTTGAGATTTAAACTGTTAATGATATTTAGACATCACTAAACTTTGAGTGAACATATACAGTTATGGAGGCTAATACTACTTGTTTTGTTTTCCCCAACCCTTAAGGCATTGGTGGAATCTGGCACTGTGACTGAAAATTAGTGTATATTAGATAAATTCAGGGAGTTTACTTAAAATGTGTGTTTCTGGAAAATACTTCCAGAAATCCTGATTCGGTGATCCTTGACTATATTTGTCCAGGTGTCTCTTCTTTATAGAATATCCCTGAAGAGAGCTGGCAGGATTGCTTAATGGGTAAAGTTGCTTGCTGTTAAGCCTGATGGCCCAAGATTAATGCCAGGGACTCGCATGGTAACAGTAAAGAACCAATTCATGCAAGTTGTCCTCTGAACTCCACACAGGCAAGGTATACACACACAAACACACACACACAAACACATACACACACACACACACACACACACACACCAACATTTATATATACACATACACACATCAATAATGTAATTTTAAAACTCCCTGAGGATGACACCACCCCAGGTATGTCACTGAAGAATACTAGGACAATCGACTCAAGGACGTGTATTTCTCAATGTACAAGGAAATCTTCTTTTTTTTTTTTTTGGAAAATGTCAAGTGAAATGAGAGAACATAATATTGTACTCAGACAGTGAAAAGACACAAATTTCCCTTATCACATGATCTTTCCTCAATTACAGCCACCCGTGTTACTAAGCAATACACTGTCAACCAGTCAGCAGTGAACACAGGACTCCTGGTCCAGAAACACCAAACACTACTACGCAGTCCCAAAAGCTGTAGAAACTTCATGTTTCTCCAGGCAGATGTTAGACTGAGGAGACACAGTCAGAAACATGAAGCGAGTATAGATTAATAATTACATTGGAAAAATGTTAAATTCTGAGAGAGGCTTTGAATTATTTGGGAATATATGTGTATACAATGTGCTTGGATCAAATTCACTGCCCACTTCCTAACAACTAACTCATCACATACCTTCCCACCACATCTCTCTTGAAACTTAATTTCCTTTTTTAACCCACGGGTCTATTTAGTTCTTCCAGTATGTTGAGTGTTTGCCCATTCACTGGAACATGGGCAACCTCACAGAGGCCACAATCGTGAAAAAACAGGATTCTTCTTTCTCCAGGAGCCATTAGCATCCAGTAGCTCATAAACAAGGGATGGGCCTTCAATCACCTCCATTCATGCTAGAATTTTGGCTAATGTGATCTTAAAAAAGGATAAAATTATTTATTATTTTTATTTTTTATGTGTATGAGTGAATGACCATGGAGGTGAGAGAGAGAGAGATAGAGATAGAGAGAGACAGAAAGACAGAGAGAGTTGAATTCCCCTGGAACTTGAGTTACAGATGGTTATTGGCCACCATATGTGTGCTAGGAATCGAACCTAGGTCCTCTGCAAGAGCAGTCAGTGCTCTTAACTACTGAGCCATCTCTCCAACCCTATTGTCATCTTGTGCAGATCTTATACATGTGGTCACAGGCATTGTGAATTCTTATGTGAAACTACCATGTCATATCTGAAAAACATTTTGGACAGCAGTCCTCTGCAACCGCTGGTTCTTACAGTCATTTCACACCCTCTTCCAAACTGATCCCTGAGCCTGGGAGAAGGAAGAATGATATAATGTCTCACTGAGAACTGAGAATCCCAGTTTCTTGTTCTCTTCCCTATGGCACATTTGAGTCTCGATATTGATCCTCATGTACTTAAAAAAGAAGCCCCTCTGATGGAGGTTTAGAGGAACAATATCAGATGGGCTTAAAGATAAGGATTTAGAGGGAAGTTTGATATTAAGACACTTAACAAACTAATAGTATAAACTAATAGTATTAGGTCCTCCCCTAGGGTGGATAACCTACTCAGCCATTGGTTCTTGACTCAGTTAACAGTACGAAGAATGAGTTCAGTCTTGTGAGGAGGCCTTAAGTATAGTAATAAAGCAGCTGATTATCTCCACAATATTTATGCCTTATTGTACCACTAGGCATTAGCTTGTCAAGACATTCATAATTTCAGCTTGTAAGGTTCACAGCTGAATACTAGTGTTGATCACTTCTCACCCCCAGCAGAATGTGCAGCCCTGTGAGAACTAGCCAGTAGGCATGAAGCTTCCAAGTCAGTCTCTGCTTGATTTTTCTCTCCTATGAATAAAGTACATGATATCTTTAGCAATAGGGTTTTGCCATCAAGTTCTGGTAGCTAACTAAGAAAAATGCCAATAACTAGTAATTTTTTTGTGATTCTATGTAACAAGAAACTGAGGACACCTCAAATGACAGCTAACTATGAGGCTCATGGCAAACTTCCTATAAGACAATCTTGTCAGCATATACTGAACAAAATTAATTGCAGTTTTATGGAAGAAGAACTCTGCGAAACATGAAGGTGATTATTTATTTATGGTCTTTTTTTGAAACAAGGTCTCCTTTGTAGCACCAGCTTCCCTGGAACCCACTATATCAACCAGGCTGGCTTCAGTCTCACAAGATCCAAATGCTTCTGCCTCCTGAGTGCCAGGATTAAAGCCATTACACCACCATGCCCAGTCCATGAACAGATTCTCAACAGACATGTGAGATAATTGAGATTTTTAAGTCAGCAAATACTCAGGAAATTTATAATATAAAATAACCAGTATTCCATCAAGCATTTAACACAACATAAGTAGGTCTCATTCTCAGTTCTTACAGATATCTTCCATAAAGACTGAATCCTAGGATCAGAAAAGAGTGTAGCACCTTGGAACACATTTCAAATGTTATTCTTCCTGTTAAGATGTAAGCATGAATTGCTGAAATATTGTGCTCTATCCATTTTGGGATGTTGCTACTTGTCTATTTATATGCTATGTTGACCCTGTCTAGGATTACAATTCCTTTTAATATTAATAGTGGTCCCATATGTTCTGACACTCTCCAATATATCCTATAAGTCACATGTGACTAGATACTACTCTCCACTATATTTAACTGATGATGTCTGTTATATTAACTCCAAAGTTTAGAATCATTTTCCTACTGAAATTCTGTACTGAAACATTGCCTACTTGAATGAAGTAAATTCTTCTGAAGATTCATTTTTTTAAATCTCAAGATTAATATCATAACAGAGCAAAGCAATAATGCATAAAATAAATATTAAGAGTTTAATAAAATTATTTAGACCTCCACCTGTAGCAACACTGATTAATGGCTACTTTTTAATTAACTGAAAGTTGTTCAATACTTGTACCATTTCTTTTCACCTGAATGTTTTCAGAGACAGGTCAAGGGCAAAAGCCTATGCTCACTCAGTCTGAAGTGTCATATATACTTACACAACGTTGTTGTTTTTGGCAGCACAAGTGTGGGTTATTTATTCATCAAGCATTTCTTGTGGTGGAATTGTGTGTTCTGCCACTTAATCAATGAACTCAACCTTAGAAATTAGATCTTGAATAACATTTGTTTTAAACTTTGCATTGAAATAAAATGGAAATCTTTATATAACTTCTATTCAAGAATCTTTTATTACTACACAATATTTACAATACCTATATTTTTCATTTTATTTTCACCAAAAGACTTCATCCATATATTTACTAGGGAGCGATGTCAGAAGAACTATTTGGGTATCTCTCTTGGATTATATTTGTATGAAGATTATATGTTTGCACCCTAGTTCTGAACACTAATGTAGTCATAAATGAGTATTCATAACATAGAATTTCTGAGCTTTCATTTAGGCAATATGCTAATAGCCAGGAAACTGGAGTAGCACATGCACTAATCATGCTGCTATATATTCATGGAAGGTTCCATTAATTTAGGAAATCAATTATTTAGTGACCAAGAGCATTTATTTCCATTGAGAGGATTCATAATTTCTTTTAGTATTTAAATTTTCAAAGCCCAGTTTTTTGAAAGTTGGCACTAGGCTAGATTCTTATGGCTGTTCTCATACCCAAAGATGGTTTTGATAGCCTAGATAGACATTGTGGACAGAGTCCTTCCACAGCTACAGTACTGGTGATGTATAGACTATCCCCCTCCATTCAGCTGGAATTAAGTTACAGGGTTACTCCCCCCACCCCCAAATGTACATTTTGTGTGTGTGCATGTGTGTGTTTAAGTGTGTATGTGTATATGTGTGCGTGTGTGTGTATGTGTAATAGGATGGTTTCAGTTTAGAATAGTTTTCCACAGAATAGTATTTTATTATGGACAGTTTGTCTTTAAGGAGTAGAAGTTAATTAAAGAAACAGCCTTTGGTTATTTGTCATGAATTATATCCAAGTCATTGGAGAAAAAGCAACATGGTTCATATAGGACTTATAGTCTTCAACTTAGATAACTAATCTTTACTATATTTGTAACAAATGTCTTAGAAAGAATGCTTATTGTTGTCAATGACAATATAGTTAATGCTCAAACAATGTATGAATGACACAGAAGTATCATAAAAATGCAGATTACCCTATCTATCTACAACAGAACAGAATAAGGAAGTAAAAAATGATGTCAACCTCGAAGGCAGAATTCAGGAGCATTTTAAAAATGCATGATTTGAGAATGGATTAAGAAGGTAAGATTTGCATTACGTTTTATGTAGGATATGTTTTCTAAGCCCTAGAAATTAATAATCATCTCTCTGATCCTTGCTGATCAAGATTTGCAATGTGATACTAAGAAAGAGAAACCAGGCAATAAAGAGTAAGTCTATCATAAACCTGCTTAAGCATTGCCAAAGATGTGTGAATGTCCTCAGGGTCAAATGGACAAAGCAGGAAGGACTTAAATTGAGACATGCTGTTTGTTTTCCCAGGAGGGTGCTTGTTGAGCAAGGGGTGAAGTGTGTAGGTGGGAAAAGTTGTAAGTTTTATCACTGTACGACATTGTTAGGTTCATTGTTAGGTTTCCAGGATCCCAGCACCAAATAATTTACAAAACAAAATAAGAGAAGAGTTAGTTAGCATTTGGAGAATTATCTTTAATTCTAGTCTATTCCATTCCTAAAACAGTGACTATCACTAGAACTTGGTGTGTTGCAGATTGAGTGACTTCTAGGAAGACTTTGGCTAGGTTAATGTTTATTTGACATGATGAGGAAGGTTCCATTGTGGTATGCAGAAGCAAATATCCTTCTGTGAGCAATCCAAGACAGGAGCATGGCAGGCATAGTTGGACAACTGCGGCCTCTGGAGCCTCCTGACCTGAGTGTCCCGTAAGTTCATTTCCCTTGGCATTTTGTCTTGTATGCATCCACCCACATTGCCCATTATACTCTATCTGTAGCATTCAAGTACTTTTCGAGCCCAAAGTTACAAGCTCTCCAGCTTTCTGAAAATCAGTTCCAAAAACCTAAGAATCACACGGCCAGGTACCAAAACCATAGTCCCACATCTCCATATCACTTTTATGTCTTGGTTGCTTTTCTATTGCTGTGAGCAAATACCCTTACAAAAGCAACTCAAGGAAGGAAGAACATCTTTAGCTCACAGTAGGTGAACATAGTCTACCTATAATGTACTTTCGATAGGGCATAGATGTCATGACCACAGGACCTGAGGCAGCTGGTCACATGGCATTTGAGTCCTGTACAAGTATAAGGGTATATGAGCTACAAAGCTGGGGTTGGGTTCAAAGTGAATTTTATTTTCAAAGTCATATCAGCTTAATATTTACTCAGTTTCCACAGTACATGCCTCTTTAGGTAGCAGTAAGTGTTTAAAGGTTATTTTTCCCTTTCTTTTTATGTGTTTGCCTGATGAATCTACTTTACATGATCAGAACCTCTGTTAGGCTATACTTGGGAAAATTACTTAAAATGTGTGTTGGGACAGGTTTCAAATGAACCATTGGCAAAAACCTAAACTTTAATGAATAAAGCTACACATTTAAAAGGCAAAAATAAATAAATAAACTGATTACACACACAACACACACACACACATGCACTGACTGAGTTCACACTGAGAAATCCCTCTGAGCAGAATAAATTTCATACCTCTTTCTTAATTTGAACGTTGAAATTAGTAAGCATAACAATAACATAAGGGGGCAAAACTTAAAGGTATTCCAAAGGGATCTCTCAAAACTTTCAAAACACAATAATAAAATGAGACAAAGTGCTCTCAAAAACAAATCTGCCAAGAGAAAAGTGTTTACTACTCTCACCTTGAACTTGAGAAAACTGTGGTAACATCTTTGAGTGCCCCATCAAACAAATAACATCTATTGACACATTCAGTTTAGAAAATCATCTGTGAACCATGGATCAACACAAAGAACTTAAAACAATGTGTATAGTCTAGGCAACATACTGAAAAATTGCACTTAAAACTCCTTTATATACAACAATAATCTTCATTAAAATATAACCTTACGGGCTAGAAAAACAGCTCAGAAGATAAGAGTACCAGCTGTACTTGCAAAGGACCTGGGTTTGATTCCCAGCACCCACATGGCTGCTACTAATCGTCCATAACTCTAATTCCCAGGGATCTAACACTCTCTTCTCTTCTGACCTCTTTAGGCATTGCAAGACATGGGTTCACTTATATACTTACAGGCAAAACATTCATACATATAAAAATAATATAACCATATAACAAAGGAGAAAAGGAAAAAAGATTATTTTGGATTCTTAGTAAGCAGAGTCGATGAGCCCAGAATAAAGGTCATTTGGGGACACAAATCAGATTCTGTAGGACATATTATATACATAAAAGAGTACATTAAATTGGGAAGGGGACTGGGGGTGCAGTTAGTGTGTGAAAAAGGAGACCTAAATGCCATCAAACTATATTGTATGGAACTCCCCAAAAATCAGTTTAAAAATAAAATCAATAAATAAAATATGCTCTCCAAAATTTCAGAAAGTATTTCAGAATAGGTGATTTTATATGCTTATTATTTCTCTCTCTTGTCTTATGAAACTCTCAGTGATAAAGACACAAGGAATGTGCGTGGAAGAGAAGTTGGCACGTCTGAGAATTGCTGAAAGTATTTATTAGAAAGGAGTGAGGTCACACAATGAAAATCACTTCTAAGTAGTCATGCAATCTTGCAAACAGGGCTCTCTGGCAGCTGTCACAATTCCTCTGGACTTATGCTATGAGGAATAGAAGCAGGTTTCTGAGTTTCCCCAGGAGACCACTCAGCTGTCACTCCAAAAATTAAAAACACCTCAGCAGGGACACATTTAAGAGTGTTAAATCCACAGAATTTCAGGATAACATTGATTCTACCCATGCCAATACTTACTAACTTTACTTGCAATTATGGAGAAATTATACTGTGCGGTGCTTTCTCTGTCTAGTAATTCATTAGTGGCGATGGTTCCTTCAGTTCCATCTATTGTAAAGTAGCTGTCCCCATCACTCTTCCAATCTATGAAGTACCTGTATGTGAAAAGAGTAGATGCAAATGTGCAGTAATTACACATTAATCATAATGGCAGTTAGGCTAACGACATAGTTCCGTATTTTTAGCCCTGTAGCTATTACCCACCTTGCAATAAAGAAGAGTGTAAATGACAGTTTCTTTATTGCAAAGTCAGTATGCTCAAGGGGAAACTGGAAATAATGAAAGATTTACTACTCCTGCTGTTCATATTATTTTAGGGTCTTGACACCTTGAAAGCTCAGCAGAGACTAAAATTCTAAAGCTGACCATGGGTTTCCTTAATCTGATGAATATTAAAACTTTCTCAAGTAGTAAAAATTTTCCTTAATGGTGCCTATGGGAAGGGTTAGGGATGAGGAAGAACATCTGCAAACTACTAAATTCCTAGGCCAGCTCAGGCCTACCTTGAATCTATGTGATTCTGTGAAAAGGCAGAAAAATCATATCATCAAAAGCAAATAAAAATAAAGGAAATTCTCTAAAATTAATTTCCTTTAAACATATATAAAAGGCTCACTATTGTTCTATTATATTATGTCGGGAGATGTTTCTAAAAGAAAAAGATGTGGATTTGGCTAGTGATGTCTTTTATCTTTTTAATTATCTGACAGTTTTGGTCCTACAGGATATTGTCCTATGTGCAGGATCAGGAGTAGAAAATCCAAAGAAATGAATAACAAAGTAGAAACTAAATTTACTGAAAGATTCAGGTAATGATACAGATATAGGATGATATATATTTTTATCACAATAGTAAAAATAATTTTTTTTCAGTGATGGAGACAGAGCCTAGAACCTTGACAGGCTACAAAAACGCTCTTCTACTGAGTTGCACATACACAGCCCAAGAACTCTGCAATTTTAAAGATAGCAGTGTTTCCCGTGACATTACATTTTGACTTATTCTTCTTCATATTGGCATTAAGGTGAGCATTATTTATGTTTATAATTTTTGTATAAGGAAACCAAAGCTTAGAAAAATGGAAAAGAGCTTTGCCCAAAGTTGAAATAGCTTAAAAATTTTATGGAGCATGTGTATGGATGAATTTAATAATATTCCCACAATATCATTATATTATATTTAAAATTGGTAAGAAGACACTTTATGGGAAAGAAACTCCACTAATTATGGGGAACAATTACTCTTATTCTGACCTGGGAACCAAGGAGTAGTTACACATAATAGTGATGAAAAGTAAATAATATTGCAGTTGTCTCAATATTTCTATGCCAAAAAATAGTAATCCTTTTCATCATGAAAACTTAGTTATGAATATGTATGTCATAGTAAGGTAATATTTTGACAATTTTTATGTGTAAGTATAGTGATGCCTATGTCATCGCTTTAAGAATGAAATTTAAGTTTGGCCTGTCAATATTTGTTACTAACTTATTTGAAATCAGAAGTTCCCAAGTATTATTAGAACAAAGAATAAACCATACTATTAATCTGCTTGTGATAATTCTCCTACTGATCCTGATGAAAGAATGAACTGAAATCATATGATTTCAATATAATAACTTTACTCATAGGAATGCTTCAAAAATATAAATGAAGTTAAGACAAATTTAAAAGTTAGAGTGAATAAGGACAACATGATGCAATTCTTTCTATTACATATTCTTTTCTGTAAAGGAAAATATTTTATCACAATATTCCATTGGGAAAAAATAAACCACACCTAATTTAAAAGAAAATTGCCACTAAATACCTTTATTATCTCATGTTTCATGAAGAATTATTGATGTGTTGGTTTCATATTTGACCTGTACTGTAAACTAAGCACTATGCTAGAGTTAAAATATAAAAGTAAATATAATGCCCACCATTGACAATTTTGAGGGAAAGTTATCAACAGATGATTTCAAAGTCTGATGGCCAATAAGAAAAGGCCCTGCAGTAGTGCTAAGGAAATACATCTAGCATGAAATCTAATGATGCTAGAAAGCAAAACTCCCTGCACATGATATTTGGATGGCACAAGAAGGCTAGATAAAAATGGCCCAGGAAAAGACCAGTAACCAACGTGAGAAACAAAATCTATGTCAGGAAACTGCATCAACAAAAAACAACCAGTGAAGTGATATAGAAAATCTCACATGCTTTTTGTAATGTCACAGAAACATAACTGAGAGACAATAAAATATGCAGTATGATTTAATTCATGGATACCTTTATATATTGTATTAAGGGGGTTAGTGTGTATCATTTAAATGATCATTATTGAAGAAGATTACTACATCATGATTAAACATCAATTACTTTGAAAGTCATTTGTTGAATTCATTCAAATAAATTACCTAACAAACATTTTCTGCATTCAAGAATTTCCCAGTATAGGTTTCAGATTTTCTTTAAAAGTCTGGCTACAACCAATAGTACTTAAATTCTTCAAAAAGAGGAAGAACTCCCATACTCCTTTGGTATCACTCTAATACAAAAACCAGGTAAAGATGCAACAAAAATAAAGCTATAGACCCACATCCTTAATGAACATGCATGCAAAGGTACTCAACAAAATACTTGAAAAGCACATACAAACATCCAAAAGATCATCCATCCTGATCTAATCGACATTATTCCAGAGATGCATGGATGGTTCAACATACATTAAGTCAATAAATGAAATAAAGAATATAAACGGACTTAAAGACAAAAACCACACTACTATCCTCAGGCCTCTTGGGGTAAGTCTATAGCGCAGCGCTCTGCGCCGGGACTCCCTAAGCCTCATTCACCCTTCCACCCCACCCCCCACCCCCCTGCCCCCCCGCCTGGCATTCTATACTCTAGCTTGGACCCTGTGCCATTCCTAGTCTTGGGGCCCCAGACACCTGGGGAACCAATACTGTTTCCTGATCCTTCTCACCCAGAGCAACTCAGTCCCTTTCTTGGGCTCCAGGAGCACC
>NW_008348789.1:814650-825560 GCF_000622305.1 Nannospalax galili
AATTTTTTGTGTATTTCATACAAACACCTCAAACAATCTTAACCATCTTTAGACCCCCCCCATACCCACAAGCACCCTCCCATAGTTCCCCCACTGGAGCCCATATACTCTGTCATTCCTGTTAAAGCCCACTGTGTCAAGAAAGTGTCCCCAAATGCTCCCCAGTGCAAGTCCATCCTCTGGGGTCTAGTCAGCTTATCTAGAGTCCCTTGTTTTAGGAAGATCAGCTCTTCTTCACCTAGCAGGAATAAGTTGCCAATATTTCTTCAGATAAGATTGGGCTCTGCAGATTATTTTCCCAGTTCTATGCTGGATTTTTGTCTGCCTGAGTTTGCATGGGACTTGTGTATCCTGGCACCATTGCCATAGAATCATATGAGCAGGTTCCCAGGAGCTTGTGGGACTCTGTTTCCATATGGTCGTGCACCCCCTCCCAGGCTCTTACAATTTTTCTTCCCCCTATTTTATGAAGGTCCCTAAGCCCTGGGTGGGTGGAGTCCTGTTCATGGACCAGCAATCTGCAAACTCTGGTTCTTTGAAAAGATAAACAAGATAGACCATTAGCCCAGTTAAACAAAAGAAAGAACAACTCCAAATCAACAAAATCAGAGATGAAAGGGGAAACATCACAACAGACAACAAAAAGATCCAGAATATTGCAAGTGAATACTTTAAGAAATTATACACTACTAAATTTGAAAACTTAAAAGAAATGGATGGGTATCTAAAGGCATGGGAACCACCAAAACTAAACCAAGATGAGATCAACAGCTTAAACAGACCCATAACATATAAGGAAATTGAAACAGTAATACAAAACCTCCTGCCTAAAACATCCCAGGCCCAGTTGGATTCACAGCAAAATTCTACCAGACAGCCAAAGAAAATCTATAACCAATACTGCTTAAATTATTCAACAACACAGAAATAGAGTGATAACTCCAAAACTTCTATGTAGCCAATATCAGTCTAATACCAAAACCAGGTAAAGATACAACAAAAAAAGAAAACTATAGACCCATATCCTTAATGAACATAGATGCAAAGATACTCAACAAAATATTTGCAATCTGCATACAGACACACATCAAAAAGATCATCCACCACTATCAAGTCAGCTTTATTACAGAGATGCAGGGATGGTTCAATATACATAAATCAATAAATGTAATAAAACACATACATGGACTTAAAGATAAAAACCACATGGTCATCTCAATGAATGCAGAAAAGGCATTTGACAAAAACCAACATACATTCACATTAGAAGGAATTGATCTGGAGTGAACATACCTCAACTTAATTAAGTCTATATACAACAAACCTATAGCCGACATCATCCTAAATGGAGAAAAACTGGAAGCATACCCACTAAAATCAGGAACCAGACAGTTCTGTACAATATCTCCACTCCTTTTCAATATAGTGCTTGAAACTCTTGGAAAAGCAATAAGACAAGAGAAGAAATTAAAGGAGTATAAATTGGAAAAGAAGAGTCAAATTACCCCTATTTGCAGATGATATGATATTATACATAAGTGATCCACAAAATTCCACTAGAAAACTTTTAGAATAGATTAATGATTTCATTAAAGTGGCAGGATACACAATAAACTTACAAGAATCAGTATCCCTTCAATAACAAGCAATCAGAAAAGGCATTAGCAGAAAGCCTCCTATTCTTAATATCCTTAAAATTATGAAATACTTAGGGAAAAACCTAACCAAAGACATTAAAGATCTCTACAATGAAAATTTCAAAACTCTAAAGAAAGAGATAGAGGAAGACACTAGAAGATGCAAAGACCTATCATGCTTATGGATTGGTAGATCCAATATTGTGAAAATGGCCATCTTACCAAAAGCAATTTATAGATTCAATGCAATGATGTTATTCACAAAGCTTGACAAAATCATCTTAAAATTCATATGGAATCACAAAAGACCCCAGATAGCCAAAACAATCTTGGGCAAAAAGAACAATACTGGAGGATCACCGTACCAGATTTCAGAATATATTACAGATCTATAGTCATAAAAACAGCATGGTAGTGGCAGAAAAATAGACCCATAGATCAAAGGAACACAATAGAAGACCCAAACATGAGTTTATATAATTTCAACCACCTGATATTGAAAAATGTGCTAAGAACACATAATGGAGGAAAGATAGCATCTTCAACAAATGGTGCTGAAAAACTATCTCCATCCGAAGAAAAATGAAACTTGACCCTTATTTTCACCCTGCACAAAAGTCAACTCCAAATGAATCAAAGACCTCAATATAAAACCTGAAACTCAGAAACTGCTAGAAGAAAACACAGGCAGCACCATCCAAAATAAAGGTGTTAGAAAGGACTTTCTAAATCAGACACCAGCTGCTCAGGCACTAAGGCCAACAATCAGTAAGTGGGACCTCATTAAATTACAAAGTTTCTGTACAGCAAAAGAAACAACTAAGGAAGAGAAGAGGAAAGCCACTGAGTGGGAGAAAATCTTCACCTGCTACATATCCAACAGCAGGATAATATCCAGAATATACAAAGAACTGAAAAAAAGAAAAGAAAAAAAGAAGAAAATTAACAACCCAACAAAAAGATGGGCAGTAGACCTAAACAGAGAATTCTCTAACAAAGAAATAAAAATGGCTAAGAAGCACCTTAAAAAATGCTCAATATCCTTAGTAATTACAGAAAAGAAGATAAAAACCACTTTCTGATACCATTTTACCCTGGTCATATTGGCAAAGATTGAGAGAACAAAAGACTCCAAATGCTAGAGAGGATGTGAAGAAAGAGGAATGCTCATTCACTGCTGGTGGGAATGCAAATTCTTTCAACCACTATGGAAAGTAGTGTGGCGAACCCTCAGAAAACTAAAACTGAACCTACCACATGATCCAGTGATACCACTTCTTGACACATACCCAAAGGACTCAACCTACTGTAGAGATACTAGTACATCTACGTTTGTTGCTGTACTCTCCACAATAGCTAAGAGAAGGGAACAAACTAAATGTGCCTCAACTGATGAATGGTTAATGAAAATCTGGTACATCTACTCAATGGAGTTCTACTCAGCAGTAAGAAAAGGTGAACTTATCTGCAGGTAAATGGATGGAGGTAGAGAGTGTTATACTAAGTGAAGCAACACATAAACACAGAAAAGCAAGTGTTGTATGTTCTCCCTCATTTGTGGATTGGAGCACCCATCCTTTATATGTGAGTATGTAAATTCTGATATAACAACAGGAGTCATGTAAAGGGAAAGGATACCTGGAGGTAAAGGAAAAGAAACAACCTTAATGGAGACAGTAGGGAACAGATGTTACCTGAGTGAGCTGGAAAAATTGGGAGTAATCAACAGGGAGGAGAGAAGGGAGGGATGTGCAAGGGACCATGGTCTGGAGGAGGGAGGGAAGTCAGGAGAGGAACATTGGGAAGAGATGGGGGGTATTAGAGAGGAGGGTGAGGATAATGGGAGCACTGTGAATAGAGAGGGAGGAAGGAGGGAAGCAGGATAGGAGAGGAAAAAAGTGGAAATGAGTGAATCTCTCAGTGCTGAGACATAGAAGGAAAAGTGATGCCCTAGAAACCCTATGAGAAATGCACATAGTATGTCTGAACATTAATGCATATGTATACCTGGGAGCTGCTTGGCAGGGAACACAGTACCAGATAGAAGGGACTTCCCTTAGAGTGACAAGCATGCTGTACAGCACTCATCAAAGAAGTTGTTTTTGCCACAGATGGAGGTTACTGCAGAGTTGCATATCTGGTCAGACACAGAGAATATGTGTCTGGGAGATGTCCAGTACTAGGTGAGACATCTCCAGTAGAATCTCCACAAAAAGGCTCATGGAACATCGTGGAATAAAGGGTAGAGAGAGGGATTATTCACCCCTCAGCTCTTACCAGTGAGGCTTCCACATGTACATCAGAGTGTAATGCACACAGAAGGCCACAAATAGCCAAATTTTGGAAAATAAGAGACTGTGAAGTCTAGGATGGGACTCCTATATTAGACCTCACCCACATATGGCTCAAGGACCATTGCAGAAGAGGAGGTGGAAAGATTGTGAGAGCCAGGGCTGGTTTATGAACACAGAGAGGTAGAGGCTTCTAGGCCACTGGAAGTGAAAGTCATGGCGTCAAACAGGGGACCCATGTCGGCCCAATTAAACAAGGACCCAAAGGGGAAGTGAGAAATAGGTGGCAGGTCAGCACTAGATTGAGGAGTATTTGAGACTGATTGCTACTAGTTGAGGGACAGTATTAGTTAAAAAATGACCACTGGATGGGCTGAATAGAAGCCAGTGTACACATTTATACTGAAGGACATTTGGGTACAAACACCTGAATGAATAGGAATCTGCATGTATGGTAAAGTGCATAAGGTTCAGTGGGGGATTTGGGGGAGGAATGGACTGGGGAGGGGTCTGGATTTGAGTGGGAAGTGTATGAAATTTAAAAACTATATATAACATTACAAAATAAATGCATCTTATTAGTTCAGCATTGAATGCATGAAAGGGTACATGTGATGCCTGTCTAAGTACTGAAGCACAGCATCAATCATGCATTAAACTCACGATTCAATATCAGAATTCAAACATTACTGAAGCCATTGAAATAACTGGATAATTTTGTAATGTTCAAGTTTTCTTCATATATAAAATAATATAGAGGTTTATTTTTACTTGTTTCCTGTCTTAAAAATTAAATAAGTAATGAAAACACACAAAAAAGAATCTTCCCAAAAGAGAGTAGCTGGAAAGTAAGGAAAAATTTGATTCAATGACCTATGAGGAAAGTTTAGCTTAAGAAGGGGCTTGCAACCCCTACGGAAGAAGAGACATGAACTCACTAGCTGACTAGATGCAGAAAGTCAAAGAACTGCCTGATGTAATGAAATGGAGTAGGTACTAAAGAGTAAAGTATCTATTCAACTGGATTTAAGGTAAGCAGAACTAAAACTTTATAATATAGGCACATGAGATGAAAATGCTTCCTTAAGGAATCATTTTTTCACGTTGATCTTTTATTTCTTCTGGGATTTACTATATGCTTCTTGGTTTTTCACAGGGTCATTGTAGCAATACTACCAGATTCTTAATATTATAAAAACAAGCTGATGTCAGGATATTTGAGCTCCTCCAACTGCTCCAATAATTCCTCCCTTTGTAAAAATTTATTTTCTCAGATCTATTGCTATATTATTCACATTAAGCAAAATTCATTCATTTAAAATGCACAGTGCAATACCTTTAGCAAATGTAGAGTTGTTCATTCATGGGATAGTTTTCAGGAAACTTTTTTTATTAACTCTGTTTTTCATTTATTGGAATAAACATCAGATATTTGGCAATTTCAGTTTTATAGTAAAAACTTGAGAAGGTTTTGAGGAACAAGAGAACTCTTAGACTGGGAAGTGTGAAAAGATGAGATGGCGTCATGTATTATATTTTAAAAGTATTAATTACTACATGGCCCTTGTTGCTTGATTTAGATTAGCTACTCTCCAACATGAAGAAAGTGACAGAAACATTACAATAAACTCTATATTCCCCTTATATTCAGCAGGCTAGTATTTTCATTTTCCTTCATAACTTTTTATATACATGAATATTGATATTGTAGCGAAACATTTGAGAATATCTTACATGTTACTCAAAGAACAAAGATAATGAATATGTTTCAGTATTGGTAATGCTAATGTTAGCAACATGCTAAGAGATGTGAAATATTTTAAAAATAATCATTTCCACATTTTATCTCATAGTAATGTCAACACAGATAGAGGTGCAGTCCTTGGCATTTCAACCTGTTCTGATGATCAATCTGATTGGAATCCAGAGTTGAGAGAAAGGGATTTCAGGTATTTTACTTCTACAGATCCTGAGTTAGGTTGCAGAGCGCAATCCCCACCACTAGGAAAGTTCAGTGCTAAATGTATTCTTGGGGTCAGTTAGATTACAAACTTGCTTCATCACACCCACCTGCATGCTACTATTCCTCCAAGACAAGTGGAAATTGTCACCAAGATTCAAATATTCCTTTGATTTTTCTATTATGACTGAAAGTCTATGATGTCAGATTCATGTAGTGCATACAGTGAAATGAAATGAAGGGGAAGTATATTATCTTTTCAAAGAAGTGGTAGGGAGGCACTCAAGAAGTCCTATCCAACATAGTTATGTAGATTAACTGATGAGAAACTAAACGAGTTTCTTTGGACTCAGGGATAAAGTTTGACTGAAGAACAACCACTATGATACACACAGGGTATTTATGCATTCATAAGTTTTTTTATTGTTTTGTAGTTTCTGGAGTTTGATTAGAATACCCACTCTATTATTCATTATTGTAAATGGACTGATCAAGTATATAATTTTATTTTTCTATATGTTTTATTTCTTTTGTGTGTATGTATGCTACCTGTTCATGTGTGTGCAGATGCATACATGGGGAAATGTGTGTGTGTATGTGTGTGTTTATATGTGTGTGTGCAGATGACTATCAAAGCCAGAAGACCAATTTAGGTGTTGTTCCACAAGAGCTGTCTACCATTTTTTAGGACAAAGTGCCTGTCTCATTGACCTGAAAAGTGCCAAGAAGGCTAGCCTGGTAAGCCAGTGAATCTTTTATTTTTAATTTTAAATTAATTACAAATTTAATTAAATCCTCCTAATATTTTAATGGAAATACAAGTCTAATATGTCAACACCTATAAAAGTTTCAAAAGTTTTGATAAAGTAAACACATCCAATGACTGCACAATTTGTGTGTGTGTGACAAGAGTCTATGTAGCTCAGGCTAGCCTTTTAACTCCTGAGCCTCCTGCTTCCACCTACCAAATGCTGAGATTATGGTGTGTAATCTGATTACAGGTTGGATTGTACAGTAGTTTTTTGTTTGTTAGTGTCATGTTTATTTTTGAAACAGGGTTTCACCATGCAGCCTTGGCTGGCCTGGATTCACTATATAGATCAAGCTGGCCTCGAACTCAAAGATCAACCTGCCTCTGCCTACTGAGTGCTGGAATTAGGGAGTGGGCCACCACATCTGGTGGATTGCACTGTTTTTTTTTTTTTTTGGTTTTTTTTTTTTTTTTTTTTTTGGTCTTTTTATTTTATTTTATTTTCAGTTATGTGTCTTCTTGAAGAGTTAGTGTTTTTTTTTTTAGAAGCATTTCATTACAGCTTTAACATATTCAGTAACACATTCCAGAGCAAGGATACATCTCTTTCAAAGGTGGCTGTAAATTTTTAGGTCTTTTTATTTTTAAATAAATGATTTATTGAGAATTTCATACATCCATATAAGGTGTTTTCATCAAATCCATGCTCACTACCTCCCCTCCAACTCCTCCGATATCTCCCCATTACTTTTTTTCTGATAACTTCATGTACTCTTTGTTATTCTTTGATTTATTAATTTTTGTGGGGCTTTTGGTTACTCTAACATTCCTCCTTCTTAAGAGGTAACCCTAAAATCTTTTAAGGATTAGATACAAGGTCCCAAATATTTTCAAAATCTTTGGCCTTTGGAACGGAGTATGTTGGAAGAGGCCTAAGGAGATTGTGAGTTTTAGCCAAGAAACTGGCTTCTTTTCTTTGGGGTCTTTTTACCCTAACTGCCTAGTGAATTCCTACCTCCTATTTTTAATCACACCATCCTCTGAAGAGGAATAGGGAATCGGGAAGCAGGCTGTTCTGGCTTCTTCCATGCTTAACAGGGTTGCAGGGTGAGGCAACTGGAGTACCCTTCGATGGGTCTGTTGAAAAGACTCTCAAATTACATAATGATTATCTCAAGGAGGAAAAGAAAGTATTTGAATCTTGAATAGGAGATGTGAAGGAGAAGTAAAGGCAAGAGTAATTAGCATTATAAGTTCTAGAAAGGGAACTAGAAAAAATTCAGAGCAGGGCAATTTTCAAATGTTCATATGAGAGTCCATTGAAATTTCTTGACAAGGGCTTCCAAAAGCTTCCCTCTGTTGGGTTCCTCCTCATTTTTCTTTTGTCTTCCACAGTTGGACTCAAGAGTGATGTATTCAGGATTTGCTTTTAGGTATTCTGATAGCTATCGGAGTGGTTAGAATCTGTCAGTTCCCTCTCAAATGCTTCTAGATAGTGGGAAAAAACAAATTTATTCATCACTTAAGAAAAACAGCTGGTTGTGTCCCTTAGCTACAAGTGGGCACTACAGTATCGGAGACCAAGATTTGAAGTCTTACATCTGAACAGCACTTTCTGGTTAGCAACAAAATCATCAATGAGAAATAATTGTCTAAATAATTTTTTTACATAGGCTTAAGCCTAATGTCTGGGAAATGTAATCCCTTGAACTCTTAAAGAAATATACTGATGACTTTACTCTTTGGTTATACTTTCCTTTTGGGTGTTTAAGACCATACAGTTGGCCCAAATAAGTCAATTTATTTTTACACTTAAGGTCATTTGAGGATCTGTCTCTCAGGGATCACATGAGCTTGGGAGGAGCTCCTGGCTTCTTTCTTTTACCATTTCCATATATGCGAAGATAAGTCAAAGGTCCTGCTCAAACACATCTGGCTTCACTTGGAAGCATGAATGAGATGTTTCCTCTAAGTTGACCCTCTTCTTTGTAGACTGGACACTGGTTCAAGTCCATTTCTGGGGTCTCCGTGGCCTCCCTGATCAAGAGGATAGGTGACTCACCATAGTTACAGAACACTTTGAAAGAAGTTCCATGGCCCCCTGGAATTTAGTCGACCTTGGAGGCCAAGGGTCAAAAACTTCCCTTTAAATCCTTCTGACCATATTAGTATAGGCCTCAAAGTATGGCTGTAAAACCTCCCATAAGTTTAGTTCCACCAGTCTGGTACTTTTAATTATCATGTGCTATGTAGATAAGGCTTGGGTAAAAAAATAAATGTTCTCTGATAAATTTTGACTAGATATATATTGTGTTCCTTAAACTACTTGACTAAATTATGACCATAGACATTTTAAGATTATATGTATATTATTTTTGTCTCATCCTTTATATACCATAACAAACCTAAACAGACCTTCATCACTTGCTTAGGTTTTCTATTTTTTCTGTATATTTTGGAAAATATCTCCATTCCCATATCCTTTTAATATCTTTTACATTCTCATTTTCTTTTTTTAAAATAATTATGAGACATAATAGCATTAACAAATAAATTTTCCATCTGTTGTGAGACTTTTTCCTGGGGATGCTCACCAATGCTTATTCCCTTTCAAGGTTCTAGTTTCATTAAAGTTTTACTAGGGAACTAATGAATTTATTGAGCTTACTTACCAGATAACTGAGGGGTCGCTGAGGTGTATGTATGACCTGAGGTTGTGCACACTGGAAATGCTTTACACAGCATGGGTCATGCCTTCTCTTCCTAGCCTACCCAAGACTGTATACTTTAGGCCTCCCCAAATCCAGGAGGCTATATGTGATTAGGGTCAAATTAAATACAGTTGACTTAGAAGAGTGGCTGGGTAATGCAATGAGGGTCCAATGACCCTTCTTGGCCCTCCTTTTATGAATGAGCACAACCGTCAACAAGCCAAATCGTGACAATGTTTAGTGATCAGGCTCAGCTGAAGTCATGATGGTGGTAGTTATTTCATGCATAAGGGACTGCATCATCTTTTTTAAAGGAATTGGAATTTTAAAGGATTTGGTACTTAGATACACATATGAGGGAGAACATATGTCCTTTGCTTTTCTGAGTCTGAGTTACTTCACTCAGTATAACAGTTTAATAATATCCTTCTCTCTCCCTCCATTGTGTTGCAATTACAAACGTGCAACCTTTTTAAAGTTTTTATAGTTTTTTAGCCTAGGTCCTGGGGATTCAACTCAGGTCCTTCCCAAGGCAAGTACCTTACAAGTATTCATTTTATTCTTATTTCTCTATTCCTCTTCTAATGCTTTTGTTCACACTGTATATTTTCTTGCATCATATAACTTTCTTTAATGTTTTTTTCCATATTTTTTAGTTATTTTTAATATCTTCTTTAAGTCTTTTCATTCGCATTTCATATGATTCAATTTGGTTCCTATTTAATTCCTGAAAATTATAATTGTTACTCCTATGAAGCTATGGATTATTATTGCATATTTAATAAGTATTTTAACATTTTATATATTATATCTATGCATTTCGTAATACTTCTAGACATTATAGTAATTGTAAAGTTTTATAATTTATGTCTATTAAAGTTGAATATGGTATTTTGTTAAGAAGTACTGAGCTATTCTTATGTATTATACACTGGACACGGTCTCTGAACCACTTACACAGGCATTGGCTAGAGTAGCCTCTGATCTTCCTATTTGCCTTGTCCAAGGAAGAATTGTTGGCACACATTATTAGACTCTTTGTGTCAGGATACTACTCATAGGTAGATAAGAGTAGAAGAAAGAAGCTACAGACCTCTCAGTAACACACAGCAGGAGTTGATCTTCCGATTCATGGAGTAAAGCATTATAAGAAATGTTGTGACTATGACCTCCCCAGTGGGGTACCATGAGGTTGGACCTGATTGCTGAGTTGAGAGAAAACATGTGTCCTCAACTTTACCTGCCTAGGGTATACATTTACGTCGTGGAAGCTGGGAGTCAGGAAAGAGAAGGATGGAACAGATTTTAAGTCAGATCGCACAATACTTTGAGAGACTTAATGAATTTGAATTTTTGGCGTAGATGGTTCTTTATATGCTGTATGCCCTCTGGACAATTTCTAGAGACAATAACGAATTCCTTTTGATTAAAAATAAATTATTACTCTGTCTTTCCCCAAGTACATCTAATTGGGTGGGGGAAGTATGGGGGAGCAGGTAGAGGAGGGGTTCTAAATACTATCAAATCATATTGAATGGAAATTGCAAAAGAAATCAATAA
>NW_008348789.1:825635-844870 GCF_000622305.1 Nannospalax galili
TGTTTAATGGAGGTCCCCGTTTGCCATTTGTTAAGGGAAATATCCATCATTCTTTATAACTCATGTATCTCAATTTCTCTGAGCACTGTCTGCCTTAATATTTATATCTGTACATTATCCTTAAATTATTTTATTATTTGATTCAATATAATTCTGGGCAATGTGTTGATCTTCTTTAAAACTGGTGATATTCAAATAGAATGTGGGCTTTGGCCAATGTATTACAACTTGTATTGATTTGTGTATGTGATATGATTGGTCCTGCTGATATCATTTTAAATTACTTAAAGGAAAAAAATTAGATTTGGCATATTGAGTATGCTGGTTTGAATGATAATTACTCCCCATTAAATCAAATATTTGAATATTTGTCCCTAGTTGGTGGTGCTGTTTAGGAGGCCATGAAACATTTATGAGGTGTGGCCTTACTGAAGGAAACAGGTCATAGGGTCAGGCTGTGAGAGTTCATAACCTTGCCATACTTCTGGTTTGCTTTGTGGTTGTCGTTGAAGACGTGATCCCTGAATTTCAGCTCATGTTGCCATACTTCCCATTTGCTGCTATGCTCAGCATCATTGACTCTCATCCCTGTGGAATTGTATGCCAAAATAAATTATTTCTTCTATAAATCACTTTTGGTTATGGTGTTTTATTACAGTAACAGGAAATTAATACATTGAATCATCAAGCTCCTACCCTACGCATACAATCTGGTACTTAAGTATGGTGTTGAATTCAATGGTTAGTACTGTATTTCTTGGCTGTGGTATAGCTAAACGTTTATGCTATAAGCAAGCATAGCTAGCAATTTAAGAGTATTGTATTCACAGGTAGGAAACATCGCTAAATTTGCAATGTGTTTCACAGGCATAGTGAGAAGCTTCATTTGATCTCCAACCCCCGCAAAAGCTCACCATGGTGGCATGCACTTGTGATACTAGCAACATCAAGATGAGAGACAGAAACAGAGTTCTGGAGAGTCTTGGTTAGCTAGTTACGAATTGGCAATTTCAAATTCATACCATTTATCTCCAAGAATTTGTAGAATTCTTCCTTCTCTGCATCTATGTGCTATTGTTACATATTCACATGTATCTGCATATATTGATAGGGTATATATGGTTTCTCTTCTGACTTCTACACACATGTATTTGTATACTTACATACATACATGAACCCACATGCAAACATGGAATCCTCTGTACGCATGTACATATACATGTACACACACAAGTATATTATTTAAGACAATCAGCTTCTTCTAATTTATTGATAACATTCTTAATTGAAATTCTAAGTTTTCTGAGGCTTATATAGTATCTCAGTTATAGAAAAAATGGAAAAATGGTCTGTTCACTAATTTGAGAACATAATCTAAACAATTGTTTTAAACAGAAGTTAAATTTATTCAGTGGCTCATTGTCCATATAAATCACAATTAACTGTGGTTTTTACGTTTTTCTGAAAACACTTAAAATTTCAAGAATTTATATCGTGTAAATATTAAGTTTTGAATTCATCTGGGAATTTAGCAACATACTAAAACATTTGCCTAGAAAGCACAAAGCTCTAGAACTTAATCCACAGCATCAAATAAAGCACTAAGATAAAAAATATAATATTCTTTAATATTCTAAATATTTATTTAAATTGGTATTGATATAAATATACCGAGAAGCATAAGTATCTACTAATCATAGTATGTAAATTTCCTGTACTAGTTTAGTCTAAATGTCATCTAAATTATGGGGTATTCCTGAGACTTTGTGAAATACAGCATGAAAAACTGTAATTTTTAAGAGAGAGGTAATTGGGTGATACACAAATACACTTGTGTGGTTGTGTACCTTTCCCTACAATGCCTATTCTCCTTGCCTTCTACATAATTTTCAAATTAATTTTGACTTTATCAGACTTGTAGAATATAGTATAGCATGTTACAGAAATTAACTGAGAAAAAAGAGTTGCCTAAGCATCAAATTATCTTAACTAATTCATATGAGTGTATATATTATATCCTCTTCTTCCTTCTTTCCTTCTATGTGATTTTATATTATTTCTTAGAAAAAAAATCCTAGTCCACAAATCTGTGCTTGGTTCTAGCATTAATTGGTGGACTACAACAACCTGAACTTTAAAGTAGCTGTTCTACCCAGCTTACTCACACACCTTTGAAGCATAGACCAGGAACACAGGGATTCAGGCTCTGTTAAACAAAATGGGGTTTTTGGCTCTCTCTATATTGTTTTCTGTTTCTCATCACTTATATATAACTTGGGGGGATTTGTCACTTGTCTTCAGAGTGATATCTATAAAAATGACTGCCACACTCTTTGATGCACCTGAAATTGAGTTTTCCTAAGCTGAACATCTTTACCATTTCCCAATTGCTGGCCAAGTCTAAAACTATAGGCCTGGTCCTACCTTCTGGTCTTTACCTGATGCCCTTTGACCGACAGAATGCTGCTTGACTGAAGTTTCAATGTTAAACATTGTCCATTTTCTATTGTGATATTTGCTCAGCTAGAAGAAAGTAACACAATATCTTTGATGCATTGGTAATGAAAAAAAAAAAAAAAACCTCAGGACACTTTCAGGAAAGGATAACACATTTCTAAAAGTTATTTTCAGAAGCCACATCCTCTGAGTGTCTGAGAGTGAACTCTTTCATGTTTTATTTGGGTGTGATACAGTCTAGAGTTTCAAACTAAAGATATAATATCTGATATGTAATTAATTATAATGCTATATATGACCAAATCAACTGTTTAATTTGGTCAAGTCACTATTTTCAATAAACAAACACCATAAATATATAATAATCAAACCATCACATATTTAGTGATTAAATAAAATTTAAATGAAAGAATCAATATTTGTTACCTAAGTAACTAATGGCTCAATTATATTATGCTTGTTGCTGGGGAATCTGTTTTTTAAATGAATAGAAACATAAATTGTAATATTAAATTAACATACGCATATGCATATTTCAGAAGCCCAGTATCAGTTTCCAGGAATCACACTGGGCTCACAACTGCTTCTAACTCCAGCTCCATGGGGAATTTCAGCACTCTTCTGACTTCCTCAAGTGCTGCCCTCACTTGAACATAATCCCACACCAACACTCACGTACACAGAATTACAAATAAAATAAATCTTAACAAACTGAAATTTCATTAGAAGTCATTTTTATCTGTATTTAGGCCTCTGCCATGTTTTGTCACTATGTTGTTTAACCACATTATATTCTAATGTCCTATAATATCTGGTTTTAATAAAGTGTAGAAAATATTTCGCTTATTATTTTTATTTTTCCTGTATGAGTGTATTGCCTGCATGCATGTGAGTGCACCCATGTGGTGCAATGCCAGGGAGGTCAGAAAAGGGACTTGGATTCCTCTGCAACTGGAGTTAAGGATGGTCCGTAGCCGCCATGTGGGTGCTGTGAATCAAACCCGGTCTTCTGCAAGAGCAATCAGTGCTCTTAACCACTGAGCCATCTCTCAAGCCTCTAATTAATTAATTTAAATTTTTTTTTTCATTTTTTATATGTATGAGTGCATAGCCTGCATATATGTAAGTGCACCTATGTTGTACAATGCCCAGAAAGGCAGAAGAGGACATTAGAGATCCTGGAAATGAAGTTACCAATGGTTGTTAGTTGTCATGTGGGTACTGGGGACCAAAAGCGGGTCCTCTGCAAAAACAATCAGTGTTCTTAACCACTGAGATAACTCTCCAGCCCCTTGTTATTTTTTTAGAAGAAATGTTATATGGCAGATGAGAAAAAAAAATCTTATATTTCATTTTGAAGTAATGAAAATATAGGAAGGCTGATACGCATCAGGGAAAGCAACATCTCTTTGTTTAGATAAAAACAGACGGGAAAGTATCCATACTTCATCTTAGTTACTAACATTGGTGTTGTTTTTCCACTTTATTTCATTTTTGTCTTATTGTGAGGAAAATAAAAAATTTGGTTCAATTTACTTCAATAAAGATTCCCCTTATCATCAAATTCATGTACCTCATTTATTTCAATTGTTTCCTAAGCATATGAATTAAACTTTTATCTTAGGAGTCACCTCGTGTTCACCACAACCACTGCGTGCTGCTTTACTGCTTATGCTTAGGCTCGTCCCTTTAGTTCCTCTTACTTGCCTCCCCTTCCTGTTTCCTCAACCTTTTATTCATCCTTAAATTCTTCTCCACTGATTTAAAAATTTGAAGATATATCATAGTTTGGAAAGTTTATACTGTCTTTTAAACAGCTTATTGAGAAACTACATGCTTTGTATAATTGGAAAAGTTTAGTAAAGTCATAACTCTTCTGTTCTTACAGTGCTCATTTTAAAATATGCAATTTCTTTTTCTAATATTTAATTATTATTTTTATTTTATGTCTATGAGTGTATTGCCTGCATGTAAGTGCACCCAAGTCGTGCAGTGCCTGAGAAGGTCAGAAGAAGTTGTTAGATGCCCTGGAACTGGAGCTATAGATGGTTGTTAACCACCATGTGGGTGCTGGGACTTGAACTCTGCTCCTCTGCAAAAGCACTCAGTGCTCTTAACTGCTGAGCCATCCCTCCAGCCCCAAATACACAATTTCTTAAGAATCAGAAATTCATCATAATCCATGTTATTAAGTTATGATTGCTGTATTTTCATTCCCTTCAGTGTTTCACAATTTCCCCATTGTTCATTTTTTCCTTGTTTTTGGTTTTGATAATACCCACACATGGTCTTCTAAGTCTGTTTCCTGCTGCATATCAGGGTGTAAGCATCCACTTCCTCATTACTTACTAGTCTCCAGGTTCACCTGTTCCATGTTTTTCAAATGGACATTATGACAGGCAAAATAACTCTAACTTAGAAAACTTATCTGTCCCTAAAGTTCTACATATTGCATTTATTTACTATTTATTTATTTATTTATTTATTTATTTATTTTCACTGACAGAAACCTTGTAGAAGAAAGCTCTACTGATAAGAAAATTAGGTTTATAGAAAGAATCAATTTGGGTTCCATCTTTCATAGTTAATAGAATAAATGCAGAGTTTGGGTTTTTTTATGAATTGAAAATAAAAAGCTATTATCTGATCAGAAAAGAATATACTCAGCAAACATTAGAATCACCTCCCTAAAAACATCTCTGACCATAAAAATCCTGAAAGTTTTGTTTAGACCTAATTGCCGCCTCATTTCATCACCTTCTGCCATTTAAGGTGCAGGACACTGCCACAGACTGCCTCAAGCCCTAACTGGATCTTTTGCCTTTACTCAAGATAGCCCCAAGGGAGCTTCATAATGCCACCTAGAGGGCATCTATTGCTTTTTTTAAAAATCTGTATTATTTTAATTTAGCCCAGCTAGTTTTTAATTGGATGTTTTATTTTCATACAATACAGTTTGTCGATATTTAGGTGCCCTCCCAAATCTGTATCTCCCCATACTGCCCACAATCCAATTTAATGTACTCTTTCAGGCTCTCACTAGATGATCAGAGCTGGCCTGAAACTCTGGAACTTGCTTTTTATTTCTTACAAAAATCATAGTGTTTACTTTATCTAATCTGTTTATAACTAACTGATGCTAACGTTCTAATTAAGATACAAAAGCAAGTATATCTTCTTTAGTTGAAATGTGAAAGGAAAGGAAATATATTTCCAGTAGGAAACATACATCAAAGGATGTATTGCTCTGTCTGTAATACTTGTGTGTGTAAACAGAATACTTTTACAAGAACATCTGACTGCTCTTAATATCCTTATCACAGTTTAAGCATGGCACTTCATAATTTTTATCAGTGTTTGACAAATTTGTTCTGAAAACTGTAAATTGCTTCATCAGCATACTCTCTTGAAATGAATCACATGCCATCGTTATAGGTCACTATTGATTCTATTTACTCTCTCTAGCAACCATAATGCTGTGATGGAAAAATGTAGTTTCATCTAAATATATTCTTAATTGAAGACCTCAATAAATATATTGATATATATCATATTTGAAGAAGAGCTTTAATTCATTCTTTCTCTGACTGTTTCTCTCTGTGTGTTTCTCTCTCTGTGTTCCTCCCTCTCTCATCTCTATCTCTCTGTCTCTATCTCTCTGTCTCTCTTTTTATTCTCCTTTCTTGTAGGAAACCAGAATGTCAGACCCTAGGGTGAGATGAGCCTAAAACTTTTAAGTCCATGCTGCATTCTCTGGTAAAGGGAGGGGCACTGAAAACAGTAGCTCTGATAATCCCTGTCTTGCAGAACACTGCCAGACTGGCAGGAGAAAGTGGCAGGTCATAAGTGCAGGCTCCTTGCTCTGTGTGAAAGCGTCTTGGTCAACAACCCTTAGCTTATCTCCCAATAAATTACTGGATAGGCACTGGTAACCTTGAGTAAAAGTTTAAGAATCCTTCTGGTACCAACTAACTGACTATATGTCCTGTTTCTTTGTACCCTAAATCTTTGTATGTGACTGCCATATCCCACGTGACTTCCAGTTCCTTGGGATGTATAAAAACCATCTGAATTTTTGCTTATGTGAAGGAAACCAAGTCCCAGAGTTGTTATTCTGTTGCCGAATCAAGTCTCTCTGCCCCAAAGCCAGTAGGTCCCCCACTGAGCAAAGTAAACCTGAGTCCCTATACCTTCTAATTAATGTTGTTTTTTTCATGGATATAATTTTTCTACTTGTTAGTAAATTTACAATCTGAAAACATCCCACATTCTTCTAACTCATTGAACTAGGTATGACACAGCTTATTGCAAGATTGTGCAATATCATAAGTGAGCTATTATAATCACATGCAACTATATCTTGTCTCTATGTTTGTACTGAGGAAAGCCTAAAAGATGAATAAGGCACACGAGTATCAAGAGATGATTAGAGTCTCAGGGTTCTGATTTAATGAGCAGACCAATCCCTTTATGAAGTCACAATATGGGGCATTATTGAGAAGGGATAAAGGCAGGAAGTAGAGCTATGGGACAGGAATTAGGACATGGGAGATTTTTTTTTCTTGGGGTTATATCTTGCTCTGGTTCTTTTTTATTTGCCCGTTCTCTGTTTCCTGCTCAGATTGAGGCCAAGAAGGTCATCCATCTTATGCTTCAGTTACCATGGTTCACTGCCCAAGTCAAGTGTGTGGGACTAAACAAACATTGCTTGAAACTTCTGAAACTGCAAGGCAGAATAATCTTGATGCTGTTGAGCTGTTTATGTTAGGTATTTGGTCACAACAATTAAAAGTAACAATTTATTACACATTTAAAGTAATTAGTATTAAATGTATACTTAATAACTTTTATCTCTAGGGGCTGGAGAGATGGTTCAGCAGTTAAAAACACTGGCTGTTCTTCCAGAGAACCTGGGTCTGATTACCAGAACCTACATGGCAGCTAACAACCATCTCTACCTCCATTTCCAGAGGGATCCAACACCTTCTTTTGGCCCTGTGGGCATTGCATGATACAGGTGCACTTACATACACACAGGCAAAACATTCATACACATACAATAAAAATGATAGCTGAAATATTTTAAAAATCTCTCTGTCTGTCTGTCTCTCTGTCTGTCTCTCTCTCTGTCTACATGGCAGCTAACAACCATCTCTACCTCCATTTCCAGAGGGATCCAACACCTTCTTTTGGCCCTGTGGGCATTGCATGATACAGGTGCACTTACATACACACAGGCAAAACATTCATACACATACAATAAAAATGATAGCTGAAATATTTTAAAAATCTCTCTGTCTGTCTGTCTCTCTGTCTGTCTCTCTCTCTGTCTCTCTCTCTCTCTCTCTCTCAGCAATGAAATAATTATAGAGGAGAGGAAAAGAGTTGTGAAATATGTGCTCCCTCAGCACTTGGCTATAAAGTCAATATCCTGAATCTCCAGCAGTTAAAATAATCAGGTCAGACAAGAAATTTAAAATATACTGAACTGGGAAATCTTTTACTTGGTGGGGATTACATGAAGCACAGCAGTACAACCTGAAAATTAGATCTCCATCTGAGACTTTTACAAAGCTTCCATAACTGGTCAAACACAGAGAACAAGTGTCTGTGAGATGTCCAGCCCTATGTGACACATCCACAATGCAACATCTACACCAAAGACTTATTGTAAATCCCAGAAGATGGGAGCAGAAAAAATGTAAGAGTCAGAGGGACAAGACATCTGCTGCTATTTAAAGCATTCTAGACATGATAGCAAAGTTATACCCATGAATCTCCACAGTATAGCAGTCTAATAAGATCTTGTTATAACAACAAAACCAGTTGACATAAGCAAATGCGTTTCTGGAGGTCCCAACCCATGAGGAGTTGCATTCAATCAATGGAGGCTGACGGAAGGAGAACCAATTTCTCAAGGGACTAGCTCACTAAGGGGTTATCTAACACACATACTCACACTCTCTCTTTCTCTCTGTCTCTGTCTCTGTCTCTCTCTCTCTATATATATATATGTATATGCATGTATATGTAGCAATAATAAGGAAAGTAAACCACAAGAATTTGTGAAAGAGTGAGAGGACATGAGAGGAGTTGGAGGGAGTCTGTGAGGGATTGAAATAATGTAAAGACTATACACATATATGGTATACACATACCATACATATTTAAAAATTGATCACCATATTAAACTCTTATCTGGACACTAAGTCATTAAATATATTAATAAGACAATACAAATTGTTTAAAAATTATAAAGCTTGGATGGGTGTGGTGGCACATATCTTAAGTCCTATTACTCAGGTGACAGAGGCAGGTGGATCTCTCTGAGTTCAAGGCCAGCCTGGTCTACAGAGTGAGTTCTAGTATAGCTGGGCCTACAGGGAGACCCTGTCTCAAAAAAGACCAAAAAAAAAAAAAAAGCTTGGCTCTCTTATTTCAATCTTCATTAAAATTAGCTCTATAGGTTTGCATCACAAGTCTTTTGAACTTGGTCAAAACCCTTAGTTATGCCTGAATCTTTTTAAGAAATTAAAACCTATACTGAAAATTCAAAAACATATATTATATATTTTAATCCAATTTGACCCATGTCAATATGGTTTCAGTATTATTTAGTGTTTTTCAGATTTAGTTAAGTTCCTATAAGTTTTAGATTACATAAATGTATGTAAATAATTAGAATATTTTCAGGTATGCAAAAAATGTCAAAGTTATCATATTCTAAAGAATCATCAACTGTAAACTTTTACTGCCTCTGTTGATGATACAGCACATGGGAAGGAAGCTGTGTAATTAGAGATGAGCTTTTGAAAGGAATATTGGAACCCCCACTCTTTTCCCTTCTCCTAGCTTCAGGGCTTCCATGAGCTGAACAGGCCCTCCTAGACTTACATACCCATCACCATAATGTACTGTGATGCCACAAGCACAAAGCCCAAGGGCAAACTGGTACTTAAGTGTCAGAAGTATGTTAAGTAAGCTCCTGAATATGTAAAATTTAGCATTTAATAAAATTTTCTAGATACGAATCATTTATCCTAACAAAATATAATTAATTAAATATTGTATATATTAGAATTGATCTGTATGTATACATTTTGTCAAATCCATCACAAGTAGATTATGTATCTATCATTATTATATCTTTAATATAATCTTTTCTTTTTCTAAATTTTTTGGAGAACAGCTCTCCCTGTAACCCCAGCTGGCATGGAACTACTTTTCAGACCAGGCTGTCCTCAATCTCACAGAGATTCAGTTGCTTCTGGCTCCTGTGAACCACCATGCCCAGGATTTTCTTTTTTAGGATCTTAACACATGTATTTTGATACTTGTCAAGCTTATGCTCTATTATCTTAGCAAAATGTCACAAGGCCAATTTCTGCTTTTCTTTAAAAAAAAAAGGTTGTATTTATTTATTTATTTTAGTAAAGTGAACTCTGTTTTTTTTTTCCAGCTTCCATAAATGGGAGCTAAATGCCATGTGAACATTTTCAAGTAGACTTCATGTAATAACCAGCTTCAGAAAAATAATTCTCTTGTGGGTCTTAAACACTAAGAATAGTATTTCTGTGACGAAGTCAAACCAGGCAAAATACCCCAGAGATGATCACATTCAGCTAAGTGCTGCAGTTTCTAAACTCCACTTTGCCCTAATAGATACGTTTCCTTGAGCTTCTTGGAGGAGCTCCTTACAAAATTCCCCCTTCCTTTTCCTTCCATCTCCACCAGCATATACACAGTAGCTCTAGGTTTTTGACTTTATGTTTTTCAAAAATTTCTGTGTATTTATCTCCCGCATAATTTCAACTGATTAAGAATATATAGTGTATGTTTTAGTAGACATATTTTAAGCTTCTGTTAAATAATTAATAAAAATATTCAGGAAGAATAGCTTCTGTCCACAAAACCAAGATATATTTTTCTTAGTTTAAACATTAAAAATTTATTCTTTCATAGTGTCTAGTTTCCTGCTTTGTAGTCTATGAAGTTTTCCATATACTATATTTTATTATTTAGAAGATAAAAAATTATTTAAAAAATTTTGCCTGCTACATTGAAAATTCTGATGATTAGGATAGACAGCACAGCCATTAAAGGATCAGGCTCATGACCCGATTGACAAAAATACTCATGATTCAAGTAAATATTGGAAAGCACATAACCAAAAGATTTTAGTCAATTTTTTGAGCACTTGCTTATATCATCTCTTTCCTGTAGCATTTATAATGTGAATTTTGATGCCATATATACATGTTTAGACCCATCACAATATGTATGAGCAACATATAGCTAATTATGTACCAAGATACAGTGTAATAACCCATGCATGCATACGTGTGTGTGTGTGTGTGTGTGTGTGTGTGTGTGTGTGTGTGTGTGTGGTTTTCTAGGAAGTATTTCCCATCAATTAATTACTAGGAACTTGGACAAAAGTCCAAAAGATGAAATACTGAAATCTTGATACTTCTCATATACTTTTCTATCTCCATCACTATTCAACTGTGTCGAATTTTTCTTCATGAAGATAACAGTTATAAGTGAATATGTAATTTTACTTAGGTGAAATTAACAACATGAATCCTGACATTCATTTATCCATGATGTGTTAAGTGATTTTTGAGACTTGTGTGATCCATGAAAAGCAATAAATACAATTAGCTTCCTTATGAGGTTTTTCTACTAATGGGAGAAACATCAAAACAAGTCACATGCACAGTTCTTATAATATGTTAGAAAATACTCTAAAAATATTCTATATCAGTTCTTCTTTTGGTCTTCACAAAACTCTTGCTGAGCAAGTGAAATTCAACTTTTTGTTGTCTACAATAATCTCACTTTCAAGAATGGGCACCACCTTAGGGTGAAAGGATGGAAAAATATTACAAGAAAGCAGAACTAATAACAATCAGGCATTGTGATTCTAATATCTGATGAAATAGTCTTCAAGTTAAAATTAATCAGAGGAGATAAAGAAGGTCATTTCATTCTGATCAAGAATCTGGAAAAGCTGTAACAAACCAAACCCAAACCCAGAAGAAATAATAAAAATCAGAGCAAAAATCAATGAAATAGAAATGAAGAAAATACTACAAAGAATCAAGGAATCTAAGAACTGATTCTTTGGAAAGATAAATAGAGACAGACTCTTAGTCCAGATAACCAAAAGAAAGAAAAAGAATATCAAATAAACAAAATCAGAGACGAAAGGGGAAAGATCATATAGGCACCAAAAAAAATCCAGACTACTATAAAGAAATACTTTAAAAACCTACACTCTATTAAATTAGAAAATAGAAAAGAAATGAATGATTCTCTGAATTCAATGGAAATATCAAAGTTAAACCATGAAGACATCAATGACTTAACAGGCCCATAACAAACTCAGGCCCCAAAGGATTCATAGCAGTATTTATTTGCTATTAACTAAATGTATATTTTCAGAATTCTTGAGGGGCTGGAGAGATGACCCATTTGGTATGTGTGCTTGTTCCACAAGCATGCTGACCTGAGATCAAATCCCACCTTTCATGTAAAAGAAAAGCAAGGTATGATCATGCACATTTATGACCCCCACTCTCTGCGGGCCACAGACACTAGTATCACAGTTGGTTGACTGGCAGACCAGCTCCAGGTTCAGGGAGTAACCCATGACAAAGAGCAATAGAGCAGAGCACCAGGAGTCCTCATCTTGTCTCCACATGGGCACTGGCACCCACCCCGCACACATGAATACACACACAAATTCATATGTTGAAATCTTAAACAAAATATGATGTTAGGAGATGGGCCTACTGAGAGGTACATAAACCTGCGGGTGGCATCCTTAAGGGAGAGGTTACTGTCCTACAAAGAATCTGGCAGATTTGTCTCTTCCTTGTATGAATAGAAAAAAATGATGCCCATCTGCTAAGTGAAGACGATACTATTACCAACACATTGGATCTGCTGTCACTTTGGTCATGGACTTCAAATTGTCCTGAATTAAGACATGTAAATTATTGTTGCCCAAGCCATTTATTCCATTGAGCTATGTGATAGCAACCTGAGTTGGCCAGGAGAGAAACTGGTACCAACTAGCAGGAGATGCCTTTTTAAAAAAATACCTAAAAAAGAAAAATAAAGACAGGGGTTTGAAGAAGTGACGTAGCAGTTAAGAGCACTGGCAGCTCTTACAGAAGACAGGGTTCAGTTTCCAGCACCCACATGGTGGCTAACAACCATCTATGACTGCAGTTTGAGGAGATCTGACACTCTTTCTGTCCTCTGCATGCATTACATGACAAGGGTTTACTTACATACATGCAGGTACAACACTCATACTCATAAAATAAAAATAAATAAGTTTTTAAAAATGTAAACAAATACCTAGAAAAGATCTAAGCAACTTTTAAATGGGGAAAATACTAGGGGTTAAAATAATTTTGAATTTCTACAAATTATAGACATTCAGAGTTACTCCAGTTAGTGATCTAAGGAAAAAAAACTGTAGAATTCTAGAAAGCAAGTTCTGTTCTGACAGACTAAGTTGTCACAAACAGAATATTGGGAGGACATCTGTGATAAAGTAATTCTGATAATGTACTAGAGGGAAATGAGGAAAGTTTTTAATTGGAGACTAAAGGAAACACATGTACGTGGTCAAGTAGAAAAGAATTTTGGCAAATAGCTTTTGGGTTCTTATGTTGTTCTTCAAGAAGACATAATTTTGAAGGGACAAATCTTTAGCTGCAATTTCTAAAAGTCATATTTAAGGATATACATCATTTCTCTATTTGCACAAAAATATGAAAGGTAATAAGTTAACTATATATAGGATTATTAAGTGAAAGAAAATCAGAATAGTAAAACTTTAAACATGTCACACAGCACTCATCAAAGAAGTTTCTTTTTGCAATAGATGGAGGCTACTGCAGAGTTGCATATCTGGTAAGGCACAGAGAACACACACCTGGGAGGTATCCAATACTAGGTGACACATCTTCAGTTGAATTTCTTACAACCAAGGTTCATGGAACATAGCAGAAGAAGGCATAGAGAGAGGGCTAATGTACCCTTCAACTCTCACCAGTGAGGCTTCCATGTACCTCAGAGTGCATTATACACAGAAGGCTACAACTGGCCAAGTTTTGGAGAATGAGAGACCATACAGTGTAGGATGGGACTCCTATATGGAACTTCACCAACCCACAGCTCAGGGGTCATTGTGGAAGAGGAGGCACATAGATTTTAAGAGCCAGGGCTGGTTCATGAGCATAAGGCGGTGGAAGGTTCTAGGCCACTGGAGGCTTACTCAGGTGAGCCTGCAGCAGTGTTGGCATCAAACCCAGGACCCCTGTCAGCTCAATTAAACAAGGGCCCAAAGGGGAGGTGAGAATATGTTGTGGGCCAGCACTAGATTGAGAAGTATTTAAGAATGATTGCTGCTGGGTGAGGGAGAGTATGACTTACATATGACCACTGGAAGGGCTGACTGGACTCCAGGGGACACATTCACATTGAAGGACATTTGTGTACAAACACCTGAATGAATAGGACTCTGCATGTATTGCAGAGTGCATAGGGTTCAGTTGAGGGGGTAGGGGAGGCATGGATGGGAGAGGGGTTGGAATTTGAGTGAGAACTGTTGTATGAAATTTTAAAAGCTCAATAAAAAAGAAGAAAAAAAATTAAATATTTCAGCCTTTGCCTGTTACAAAACGTAAAAAGTATTACCCCAAATGAGAAAGTGTGTTCAGAAGAGTACAAGAGGACTCTTGTGACAGATCCATGCTGGGACTGAAAAAGAGCAAAGAAATGAGAAAAACGCAGGAAGGTTCTCAAAGTTCTTAATCAGGACTACATCAGAGAACTATCTGCATATGTGCGCATCCTACTCCAAATAAGGAATCTGCACATATTTCAGCATCATTAGAAACTGGAGGAATGGCTGCTTTCACAAAGATATCAGTATAAGACCAATGCCCAGCAAAGACATAGGTTTGGGACTTCTTGGTATTGTTCTGTAACTATAACATGTACATAGCTGGGCTGACATTGAAAGCCACAGGTTGGATACTACCGGTCTGCACACTGTAAGAAATTATGCTCATTTTGCTGGATCCAGAAGGCCAGACCCCTGACTCAGTGGAGCAGGAAGATGGAGCCTTGAGACAGAGAAAGATCCTTCTCAAAACATCTGAGGTTAGGGCAATTTTTCCTGCTAGCTTTTGAAATTATGTGAGACCCACCATTCCTTTCTTCCCTCTTTCCCCTCTATGTCTGACATATTATTATATATACAAGTCATCTAACTTACTTAGTTTTCAACGCTCACAGTTAGAGAAGAATTTGCCAAGGATAGATCATAGCAGAAGCTTCCCTGATGTCTGGTTAGAAGAGCTGTGAAAGTTTAGACTCTAGAGTTGGCAATGGAATAATTTAAGATTGGGTGTGGAGGGGGCTTGCAGTTAGGGTGAAATGAACATATTTGAAACATGTGAAGGCAAAGAATGATCCAGATTTTAGTGTTAAGGATATGAGACTTGTGTCCCTCTCCCCACCAAATTCATGTCTTGAAATTCCCCATCTAAATGATGGTATTAAGAGTTGTGCCTTTTGGGAGATATTCATGAGTGGAGCGCCCTCATAATATGATTAGTGCTCATACAAAAGGACACATAGGGGGCTCAATTTGTCTTTCTGCCTTGTACAGATAGCAGGAGAAGATAGCATTTGCTAAACAGAAAGTTAGTTTATCAGACCCCAGGTACTGGCCTGTGAACTAGGCCTTTGTAGGCTCCAATGTTGTTGAGAAATTATTGCTGCTATTTAAGACACTAGGGTGTGGTATGTGTTCTGGACTGGCATACTTTTATTCATAGTAACTTGAGGGGTGGATTCAGATGAATATAAAGAGAAGACATAAATGCTTATGAGTTCTTTGCTGCAATTTAACTATATGCAATAATTATGCAAAGTCCACCAGTGAATATATTAGTTTCATCATCACTTTTCTCATACCATAGACTCTTTGGAGATATGTCTATATTTCTCTGTTTTTGCAAAGTGCTTTTTCTTCCAAAGTGCTATGTAAGAGTTGGAGTTGGGGCCTGGAGAGATGGCTCAGCAGCTAAGAGCAGTACTGCCGTCCAGAAGTATCAGGTTTGGTTTCTAACATCCATATTGTGCAGCTCACAATAAGTTACAACTCTAGGTCTGGGGGCTCCAATACTTCTGGCCAGCAAAGGCACCTGGACTCATGTGCACATGCCCTTACCAGTCACACACACACACACACACACACACACACACACACACACACACACACAAGATAAAAAAATAAAATAGATATTTTTTTACAAAGAGCTGGAATTGTAATCAGCATTAGAATCGTTGCTTATCACACACAAGGGGGGGCTGGTTTCAATCTTCTGAACTATAAGAAACACTTATCTTGTGTATCTTCTTAAGTATTGTTAAATTCTTATATATTTACTAATTTGCAGTCATTCATTCGCATCTCAAACACAGCAGGAGAAGATATGACGGTGAAGAAAGGGCTTTCGATTGAAATGTGAAAACAACTTCAGTTTGAAAATTAACTTGGAATAAGACAAAGATTTTAAAGACATTGCAAAGTATATTTATGTCCAATATATTCAAAATAATATGAAAGTGTGTCTTGATGTCACTAACCTTGGCAATAATTCTTTGGTGCTTTTTTGTTCAGTCATTTTTTTTTTCTTTTAGGTCTTTTTGAGACACGGTCTCCCTGTATCCCCAACTGGCCTGGCTTTGCTATGGAGACCAGGCTGGCCTCGAACTCACAGAGATCCACCTGCCTCTGCCTCCTGAGTGCTGAGTTTAAAGGCACCATGTCCTTTTTATAGATGAAATTTGCCATTTTTTAGCATGACAACATCGGTAAGCACCTTTGCACAGACTGATAGTAGCTGTTTTGAATCTCTATGACACAACTTCCATTTTTGCCCTGATGAAAATTCACTAAATTTTGTGACACAGGCTCTATTAATTAATACACATTTAGTCCCCGAGGGATTTTTGGGTGGCATTTGATTTAATTTAATTTAGTTTTATTTACCCATCACACATAAAAACAGTATTTTTCTCACCTAACAGCACTACTGCCCACATCAAGATCTTGTGCAGTGACAGCCCCGATGATGGTCCCCACTGGAGTGTCTTCATAAACCTCCATGGTGTAGAGTGGCTTGCTGAATACTGGTGGCTCATCCACATCCAACACGCTGATCTTTACTGTAGCAGTGTCTTTAAAAGGGCCCGCGGAGTGAAAACGGTGGTCAAGGTGAAGATTGGAGGCCTCTACTTTAAAGGTATAAGCCTTCTTCGTTTCAAAATCTAAAGGCTGCAGCGAGGACAAAATGAGGAGTTATATTTACATAGAACGGGACAAGAAAAGGTAAACATTGCTTCAAAGCAATCTTCCCAATTAATCATACAAGTTTCAATTTTCCTTTTCTTTTACAAATACAGGATAGAAAAGTACAAAGTCAACATTTAAGGACATTTAAAAAAAATCACCATCATGTAGATGTCACCTGTAATGTAAGTTCTGCTAATATACAGACAGAACTGGCAAAATCAACATGTGGACCTCAGGCCAGACAGAGCTTACTCACTTCTCTTAGCAGTGTTTCTATCCAATGCTGACATCTAGTGGATAACAGTAAAGATCCTAACAATGAGGAGGATGAAGCAACTGAGTTTGGACACAAATGAGTCCTAACAAACCATAGGAGGCTAGACATTATTTCTCATATTTCAACATTAATATCATTTTCTGTTAAGCACTCTTGAATGTCTAGGTATTTTGCTATAAAATACCTGCATTGAAATTTAAAAACAAACACAGAGATAATTATGGTCATATGTGTTCCCAGAACTCTATAAAAACTCAACCTGTGCTATAACTCATTGCAGGATATGTCAGTAGGATTTATGGCTTCAAATATGGATTAAAATGTTAAAGTAGAATGAACATAACGAAGGAAGTGTTTAAACATTTGCACTGATATTAAAGTTAGCTTGCCCCTAAATGTCAATATTAATATTTTAATATCAATAGCAAAAATATTATATTCTGGAAAAATTATGGGTCACTGGTGCTTTATTTCTTGGTTGGGGGTTGGCATGGGTCTTATTTTGTGCCATAGTCTGGTCCTGAACCAGCAATCCACTTACTAGGCATCCCTGGCACTGTGACAATAGGCAACGATGTAAATTAAAGCAATGACTCTGGGCCAGTGGTTCTGATCTGAGTTCTAATCATCAAAGAGGTACAAAGACCAGCATACATGTTTCATTTTCATAGTGATTTTCTGGAACCATTAAGAGCTTCTGTTTTCTAAGGCAGGCGATTCCCTACAGTGTAATTTCAATGATTAGCTAATTGCTGCATTAACATCTGTTCCTCTATCTAGTATACCTGAGGGGAAAAAATGGTTTTATTTTCATCCTTTTAAATATTATTGCATTTCATGTATTTCCTCTGAGAAAAATGAAAGATATTTTTAAACTCTATGCAATGCTTTAAAACTCTCACAATTCTTTAGAAGCTCTAATAGCAAAACAGTAATTTGCATGCAGCATCAAGTCTCTTTTGTAATAATTTTGAGGACCTGTTTGTTTTGGGGTGTTTTTTTGAGTAATTCTTTGTATTCTATATTATTTTTTTAATATATGGTTTTGTTTTACAAAATTATTTCTTTAATTTTATTGCCATTTACTCCTCTCTCGCTCTTCCTTTCTGACACAGGGTCTCCCTATAACCCAGTTGGGTCTGGAACTCTGTAGACCAGGCTGGCCTTAATCTCACAGAGATCTGCCTACCTCTTCCTCCCAAGTGCTGGGATTAAAGATGTGTGTCATTATGCCCAGTCTTCATCCCTTCACCATTGACAGAATATTTGAACCTCAGAAAAACCATAAGTTTCATTAGAGGAAGCCATAAAGGCATAAAAAAAATCAGAGTGGCCAAAAGTCTCTAAATCATAAAAGTAGAAAGTTTCCCCAGTGACCTCACAGCTATAGATTAAAGACCTGGCTCTGCACATCCCTTATCTGTTGGTCACTCCCAATCCTGAGAGGAAATGTTTGCGGAGTTCACCTGTCTCCTCTAAGGCCATAGATAACATTCCTGCCAGTTCCTGGGTAAATAATCTTGACAAGGAGACCTTTAAGCCCAGGCACTAACTTGACTCCCAACTAAGTGTAGTTGTGTCCACAACCCTGGTATAACCCCCCCCACCCAGTTTCTTTGTCTAGTTGTAGAAGCTTGGTTCCCATGGTCAGCCTCTACCTCTCACTGTATCTTCTTTGAATAAAGGAAGATACAGTCCTTGCCTGTTGCGGGTCTGGCTCTGGTTTCTTGTCTCCTACTCTTCTATCTTTCCTTTTATTTTCCCAAAATCTAACATTTGGTGGCCCACCCCAGAGGCCCCGGCCCTCTCTGGACCCTCTCCAAAGGCCTCTGGGCATCTCTGGCCTTGGTGACTGTTGAGTGTCCAACAGCCTTTCACTTGGAGCCTCTCCTTGGCTCCCTTCCTCCTAATTCTCCTCTACACCTTCTGATGCTCTTTGCTCTCTCCTTTTTCTGTATCTAGCCAGACCTCCGGGTGAGGAAGCCACCTTCTATTTGTTTCGCCCTCGCATCCACCACCTCTGGAGACAAGGTAGTCCAGGCCTGAGTCAGGGGCGCCACCAACCAGGTCACAGGGGCTCCGTGAGCCCCTGCCATTTGGGGGGCTCCGGGA
>NW_008348789.1:845410-845512 GCF_000622305.1 Nannospalax galili
TTGACAGTGATCACTAATTTCTAGTACATAACCATTCTGCTTTTATTAGCTAAATTACACTTTTATCCAGACAGCAAGTTGCACTTCCAATCATGTTTGCTT
>NW_008348789.1:846308-848337 GCF_000622305.1 Nannospalax galili
GGAGGTGGCAACTGAAAACATTTCCTGCAGTGACCAGATCTGGAGAAAATTGTAAGAGAAACACCACAGTAATATCTTAGGTGGAGTTACTTCTTCATGACCCTGACCCTTCAGTGATCTCTCCTTACAAAAGGATATGTCTCAGACACAGCAGAGAGAATCAGCAGTTTAAAGTGAGAGAAGCAGCCTTTAAAGACTCACTTGATGGACTATTATTTTGGAGGTGGAGTAATGAACTTTCCTTTGACAGTGATCACCTTAAAAAATTCTAGCATTTCCAACAAGTACAGACTAAAAATTATTTTCTTAGAACTGTTTGAAAATATATTACACATTATGACTTCATTGTTAAGGTTCAGATAGCCCTGACCCTCACCAACAGGGCCTCAGGAACCTCACAAGCCCCTGAGAAAAGGGAACAAAGTTAATAAGCACTGTGGTCTTTGAAGTCAAGAGAAGCAGACTTTCTCCAATGTTTGGCCAACACAGCAGGCTTCCCCTTTGATCTCTAAAGAAGGCAAGTTTTAAAAATCCCGCTCTTCTGCTCCCCCCCCAACTTTTAAAAAAATATATCTTCCCACCTTTTGCACCTCCCAGAAGTCTCCCCCTATAAAACCCAGCTCATGACCTGGGCAGACATTTTCCCTGCTCGGAAGGGAATCTTTCCCATGTGTTCCTTTGCTCATAAACTCTATTCTGATGGAGTTTTATCTGTGTCCTGGTGCTTTCTTCCAATCAACAGGATTCATCTATTGCCTACTTTACCTATCAGATGGTGCCAAAACCCAGTTTTTACTTCAAGGGACCTGTACAAGCCCTCTGACTGGACTTCTCCAATGCCACTAATTTGGTTTTCAGGTACACTCCCACCCTTCCTTTCTCTCTCCTCCTCTCCCTGGTTCTCTGCTTTCACTTCCTTCTAGCTCTGCTCACTGGGGAACATACTGCCTTGCCCTCGTCTTTTTTTGATCTCCTTTCCCATTGAATTCCGTCACTCCCAGACAGCACTAGTCTCCGGGATGGAGTTGCTTCATCTGTTCACTACCTGGGTTCCCTCAATCCTGGCATCTCACCCCCTCCCATTCCATGGGCCTGGAAAGTCCTCTGTCTTCCATCCTTTTTCCTGTCTTTGTCCTCTTCCACTGCCTTCCTTCCTCACTTTACTTGGGATGATTTCTGATACAGTTCAATCCTATTTGGGGTCTCCTCTCCTTTGCTTCCATCCTTTAGGCTATCTTTCCTCTTTCCTCTAACTACTTATGGATTCCCTACACATGCAAATGCTCTCGATCCTTCTCCTCTCTCTCCCCCTCCCATACTAAAGCTTTCTATTCCCCTGCCATGTGCCTGCCAACCCACACACATATTTGACTTCCTATGCAGGCTTTAAACCTACATGACCCCAAGGCTTTGGGATTTTTTTCCTTCCTACTATTCGGCCCCTCCAGGCAGCTGCCAAGATTTCCAACTCCCCTGCCCTGGTGATTTTTTCTTTAACATTCTAAGACAATGATAAAAGTTTCCAGCTGTGCCCATTCTTAAATTCTCTTATCAATATGATTAAGAACCCTTCAGGGGACCCTTTCTGGCTGTTTACACCCACACAGGCTAAACTGGCTTCACTGACTATTTAAATAATTTTGGATGGCTCGCCCCATGGATAAACGGAAAACGTTTTAAAAGCCTTTTTTTCTCCTAAACTTTCTCTCAGGGAAAGGGGCTCGAAATTTTGATCTTAGGGCCTCTTGGGCACCAAACAACTGGTGCTCAGGCACCTACTTTTCTGACTAGACCTAACCATTTTAAATTTCACTAAACATAAAAAATCACAGGCACTGCTCAGGCAAGTGATATGCTTTCAGACCAACAACCCATTGATTTATATGCCCTGTTCCTTCTGCTTCACTCATGAGTTTCTTTTCAGTATAGCTTGTGTCTAGATATTAAGAGATCCTGAGAAATTGGCTTCACATTCACAGCTACAATGTTTGGTGAGAAACATGGATTCTTTTGATTTGTTTTTCTATTA
>NW_008348789.1:848450-860700 GCF_000622305.1 Nannospalax galili
TGATGTCATAGAATAAACAATGCGTTTCTAGTTCAGACTAAGAGAATAATGCCGGATCTACACAATGGGAGTTTAAATTATAACATCATTTAGGGCCTGTTTCTAAAGGGGATTACTTTGAATTTTAACTTCTTCTGTGGTATATTTACAGTTTATTAAAGATAATTGTTTTAAGTTTTTACATTGTTTAACATATTTACTGATTTCTTAAAAGGAATTATTTTTAGGTTTTTGACATTGTTTGCATGACATCTTTATTTGGTAATATTAAAGGAATTATTTTGGAATTTAGCATCTTTTATATGGTCTTTGCTAATTTATGAAAATGACTATTCTAAATTCTTACTGTTTCACAAAATATATTTGTTAGTTTCTAAAGGGAGCTTAAAGATTTTGTAGCCATTTGCCTTCAAGGTGCAAAGGGAGCTGATACATTGTGATGACTAGACCTGTGAAGCACATGGAAATTTGCTTTACTCCAGGGCCAAAACCTTACAAGAGACAAGCTACTACCAACAAATAGTTACAACAATGAGAGGTAAAAAGTAATAGTCTACATGACTGACAGGCTTGAGATGCAGCCTCTACTGGTTTTAACTCCTCCCCTTTTCTACATTGTGATTCTAAGCCTGTTTTTCTCTGGAATAGAGTTATTTCCCTCTTTGATACACATATGCTCTATGCTTGCTTATACTCCTGCACCATCATTCCCTGAGTGCTTTCTAGTTATAATTTCAGGGTAATATTAATTATATTGGTAAATTGTCACATGTTTGAACTCACTGAGACTCTGACTCTGGAGATCGGGCTGGCCCTTCCACTTCAGACTCAAGCCTATTATCTCACGATGTGCTCTCCAAGATTTTTCCAGGTTCAGGCTGGCCCCCCTGACCCCGTAAAAAGGAGAAGGAGAACAACAAAACAGCCTAAGAGTAAAGGCACTGTACAGTTGAGAATAGCTAAGGTATAAATTAATTTCAACAGAGGGTATTACTGTCTATAATGAAGCTAGCTAATGGGATTATTTTCAGTACTATTTAGACTTTATTTATTCTTAACCTAATCTGTTAATGTTTCCTTTTGTCTTTCCTGTTTCCTCTGATTTGTGTTCTTAGATTGACAAGGTTTTATTAACTTCCTTCAGTTACTAAGTTCTTTAAAAGGAAAAAGATTCTACCTCTAATCTATATGGAAACTTAACTCTTTCTTTAGACCACTAATTACCTATACAAAATGACATCTAAGCTGGTTGGGTAAAATCCTATTTGCTAAACACCATTTTTGTTTTTAGTTTACCACCATGCCCAGCAAGGTATATTCATTTTATCTGTCTCCTTCAAAGGTTTTGGTTTAAAAATAATAAACCAACCACATTCTCAACAAAGACTATATAATTAAATATGTATACACAGTCAACATAAATTTATGCTTCCTATAATTAATTTACTTGGTATCGTATTAATTTTTAAGTAAATCTCATGAAAACTAAAAATGTTAAACTAACACGAAAATATTTTTTCAGCCAAAATAGTCTCTCTTTAATCTACAACATGGTTCCTGGTACTAAAATATATGAATTAATCTCTCTCTCTCTCTCTTCTCTCTCTCTCTCTCTCTCTCTCTCACCACCACCCTCTGGAGCTCTACTAAACCTCTACTAAACCATTGCCCTTCTGGGGCTCATCTTCCCTCAGCCTCTTAAACCTCGGGATCAACTTGTTCCACAAGCTCCCTTCCCTTCTGGCTCACTGCATTTTTTCTGCTTTTCTCCCATCGCAGTCCTTGTATTTTGTCTCTGTCTACTGGTTGGTGGCACCACACTCTCATTGCAGGGTTTTCTGCTCATCTCGCTTGCCTCAAAATCACAAATGTGTCTGAAAACACCTTCCTTTCTCTGGATATAGCATGCTATTTACAGAGATTGGAACACGCACTACTTCCTGTCCAGGACAGGATCTTGCCTTTCCTCTCCCTGATGATCTAATTGCAGGATGCTGCCTCCTGGGACTTGGAAATAACTCAAAAATAACTCAAACCAATGCAACAACAACAACAAAAAAATGATACTTTTGGTGCCTGGTTCTCCTTGCTCTCATTTTGTGTGACTGATGTCAAACCCCTTCTCTTCCTACTCTCTCCCCAGACTCATGATCCTGCCTCCACTCCCTATTGAAAGAGGATTTTCTTTTTCTCTTGTCTGCTTAGTTCTGTCTCTATCTCCTACTCTCTTGCTCAGTTCTGTCTCTATCACCTACTCTCTTGCTCTGTCACTATGAGAACCATCCATTCAAAGTCTTAGGGTCTCTCCCCTCTTGCTTGTCTTCTTAAATGCTTAAAAAAATTATGACTTTCAGATACAATCAGGCTGAAATGCCTGAAGTTCCTGTGCACCACTGCCTGGCCCCAGTATGAGTTAGATAATAACTCTGAATGGCTAGAAACTGGAATCTTAAACTTCAAAATTTTGAGAGATTTAAAAAAAATTTCTGCCATCATAAAGACGAACAGTCCAAATTACCATACATCCAAGCTTTCTTTGATCTCCATGCTAATCCCTCCCTCTGTGTCCCAAGTTCTTCCCATATGGTTCTTCTGGCTAAGACAGTTTCATGGGATCCTAACCCGTCATGGGCCTCTGCACCTTCTCCTCCTCCCTATCCCTCCACCTCAACTTTTGATCCTATCATAGCCAATAAACTGCCTCCGATTAGGACCCATCCCCAATTTCCTCCTGCTCCCCAGCCTGAGGCACAGCCAAGTCCTCCCCTTGATCTCCCCTTGGTATACACTCCCTTGCCTTCCATTCCGGGGCCCAACCCAGCTCCCCTCCTTTCTCCAATTCAAACCCTCCCTCCATCCCATGATCTTCCCCTTCTCTGGTGCTGCTCTAAGTTCATCACTGGCTCTCCTTCCACTGACTGTCCTCTACTCAAGGAAATTGAAAACCTTAAACCTCCTTGCCAAATATTCCCTAGTCTCCCCTATTCTGGCTTCTAGCTCAAATAATCCATTAATCCCTCCTGTATCTACTTCTACTTCAATTCCAGACCCCTCCTCTGATATGTCTGCCCCTGCATCCCTTCATGGACAGGGCACCCCTCCCATCTCTCCCACTCTGGCCTCCTCCTGGGACACCCCTTCTCCCAGACCCTCTCCTAAGTCAAGCCATACTCACTGTCACACCCAGTCTCAAACCCCTGTCCATGGTATCTTTCCCATCCAGGAGGTGGCACACATGGACAGGATGGTCAGAGTCCATGTCCCTGTCTCTCTTGGCAATCTATCTCACCTCAAATGAAAAATAGGTTCTTTTTCTACTACTCCTACACACTTCATACACGATTTTAAATACATCACTCACATCTATGATCTAACCTGGACTGTTCTGCCCCATTGTTTTGAGATAGCCCTCACCACTTTGGACAGGCCCAGCCACAATTTAACCTCCGTAGACCTTAACCCTTCCACCATCTCACAATCTGTAGATCACCTACTTCTTTGCTCTCCATCTTTCTCCAGTCTCCAAGGCCTACACAATCAAACTCCTTAATTTTCTGGGATATAAGGGATATACGATATCTATAGGTGAGCTAAGGCTCACCTTTCTCTCCCTCAAATCAATTAGTTGGGGTTCCTTCTCACACCTACATCTTGCCATTTCCCCAAACCAAAGAGGAAATTCTGTCTTTCCTAGACATTGCAGAGCACCTGCGCTCCTGGATTCCTAACTTTGCCTTCTTGGCAAAGCTGTTCTATGAAGCCTCTAAAGGAAACTCCCCTGAGCCTGTTGACCCCTTAGAGCCTCTTACAACAGCATTATCTGGGAAGCGCTCTTAAAGGCACCGACTCTGACCAACCTGGAATGTCCATTTCTTCTCTACACAACTGAGAATAAGGGCCAGGCATTAGGGGTTTTGGGATGGATGAGGGGCCCCAATTTTGCCCTGATACCTTCTCTCTAAGCAGCTTAATACCACCATCTGGGACTGGCAACCTTGTCTCTGTGCTCTGGCCACTACCACCTTCCTGGCTCAAGAGGGACTCAAGCTCACTTTGGGTGAGCCGATCTCTGTCCTCCCCCCCCACCAACTTAAGAATTTAACTAACCCACACATCTCTTGCCAATCTAGCTCTCTTTAAACTGCAACTCTTCCAAGTCACATTTTTAAAAACCCCTCGCTCATCCTTGAATCCTGCCTTCCTCTCAATCCAGCTTCCCACCTCACAGAGAACTGATCACTTACTCACTCATGCTTGGAAACTCTTCAGGAACTTTCCTACTGGGATCCCCTAATTTCCCAGATCCCTTATCAAACCCAACCCTGACTTGGTTTATGGATAAATGTTTAACTCCTACCCCATCGGGGTCCCACAGGCCATAGTATCTCTCACAGATGTCATTGAGTCAGGACCCCTACCACTTGGAACCACATCACAAAAAGCCAAACTTGTGACACTCACCAGGGCCCTAATTTTAGCCAAGGACAACCTCTTCCACCAGCATCCCTCCCCTCTACACAACTATTTACCTGCCTTCACCCTTCTAAGGAAACCACTCAGAGAACATGCTGACTGGATTATTCCCCAGGCTTCTAAAGGCCAAATTGACCACCCACTTCAACCTGGAGATCACACCTACTTGAGGGTTCACACCCAACAGAAAGGAGTGAAGGAAACCCTCCCAGGCATATTGGTCCTCACCTGGTGATCCTGTCTATCCCAACTGCAGCCATGCTCTGGGGACAACTTGGTTGGATTCATCTCTCCAAATTAAAACCAGCCAAGGAACACAGCAAGTACCAGGCCACCAGTATCAGGTCTCTTAAATAAAAAATTTCAAGGAACCCACTCCCTTGACACCAATCCAGGAATGAGTTTTCTAATGACCCTATGTCTATTCTTCCCTCTGAACCCCACCTCAGTCATTCCCCACTACACCTACCCACCATGTTTCTATAAATATGAAATGAGACAAAGATAATATATAGATAATCTTAAAATTTCTAAGGTCATAGCTTAGTCAACTAGTCTAAAGATGTCTAGTCAAGGTTTATTTAAGGATGCTGCCCAAGCTCTATCTACATAGCACATGATAATTAAAAGCACCAGACTGGTATAACTAACCTTGTTAGATGTTTAACAGCCAAACTTTAAGGCCTATGTTAATCTGATCAGAGGGACTTAAAGGGACAAATTTTCGCTCCTTGCCCTCCAAGGTCAAACAAGTTCCAGAGGCTATGGAGCATCTCTCAAAATGTCCTGTAACTTTGGTGATTTGCCTGTCCTTTTATTCAGGGAGGCCATGGAGACCCCAGAAGATGGATTTGAACCAATGTTCAGTCTGCAAAGAGGAGGGTCAACACAGAGGAAATATTTCCTCCATGTTTCCAAGTGAAGCCCTGGTCAAGCAGGACCTCTTGACTTATTTCACGTAGATGGAACTGGTAGAAGAAACCCTGAGGAGCCAGGGGCTCCCCCCAAGCCCATGTGACCCATGAGGTCCAAATCCTCATACTACCTTAAGAGTAAAACTAAATTGGTTTATTTGGGCCAACAGTATGGTCTTAAACACACAAGAGGAAAGTATAACCAAAAATTAAAGTCATCAGTATATTTTAAGGGTTCAAGGGATTACACAACCCAGACAGGAGTAAGTTCTTATGTTATTTAGACAATTATCCTTCATTGATAATTTTGTTCCTAATAAGACAACACTACTCAGATGTAAGACTTCAAATCTTGGTCTACAATATTGTAGTGCCCACCTACAGCTAAGGGAGGCAACCCACTATTGTTCTAGTTTAAAAAATTAAATGATGGCTAAATTTGTTTTCTCTCCCTATCTAGAAGCCTTTGAGATCCTGAAAAGAAATCCTGAGTCCATCACTTTCGAGTTGAGCCCTGGCAGAAGGAAAAAAAAAAAAGCTATTACCTTAGTGCTAACCATTGCTCCTTGCCTCTTCAGATATTTTCAGGACCAAAATCCAAAAACTAACTCCTACTCTCATACTAATTTTAGTCAGCTGTTCCTTTCCTTCCCTCCACAGTATACCAGCAAGTGTCAACCATTGAGGACACTGTTGAAATGCATGAAGAGGTAACCCCTGCTGTCTGATGGACCCCTATTCCTGCCCCCTCATGTTGACCCTGTCTAGTAGGAAGTAGCAAGATGACAATGGTGCCCCCATCCTATAACACAAAAGGCCGGAATGTTAAAGTTCAGATAGCCCCATCCCCTCACCAACAGGGCCTCAAGGACCTTGCAAGCCCCTGAGAAAAGGGAAGCAAGTTAATAAGCACCCTGGTCTTTGAAGTCAAGAGAAGCAGACTTTTATCCAATGTTTATACAACACAGCATGCTTCCCCTTTGATCTCTAAAGAGGGCAGGTTTTAACCGTCCAGCTCTCCTGCTTACCCCTCCCAACTTTTAAAAATATATATCTTCCCGCCTTCTGCACCCTCCAGAAGCCTCCCCCTATAAAAGACCCCAGCTCACACCCTGGGCAGACATTTTCCCTGCCTAGAAGGGAATCTGTCCCATGTCTTCCTTTGCTAATAAACTCTATCCCAATGGAGTTTTATCTGTGTCCTCGTGCTTTTTCCCAATCAACCAGATTCATCCATCACCTACTTTACCTATCAATTTTTACTGTTAAATTGTATGAATTTTACACAATAAATTCAGGACATTGTGATATTACTCAGAGCTGATTCGATTTTATGAACAATTCTAGAAGGGTGAAAAAAGAAAAAGATTATTGAAAGTAAGCTTAGAAGAACCTGGGCCATAAAAATAGTGTCAGAATAAGGCTTGCCCTGGGAAAGCTGGCTTTGGGGCAAAAAGCATGCCTGCTCCCAAGAGACCGAATCCATTTGAAAGTGTCTGATGGAACTTGAGAGGAACCTTATCACTCAAGACAGTACTTACGTGAACTTAAGCACTTCCTTATTGATCTCAAAATTCTGAACCCAAGACATGACAAATAAGAAAGAAAACAATTGGGGCCAAATCAGTGGCAACTGTGCTTATGGTCAAAGGACCTAGAAACATGACTCTGGGCTGTTTCATTTTATTAAGAATCGTGATGCTTCTATATTGATCTCAAAATTCAGAACTAAGGACTTGGCAAGTAAGAGGGAAAATAACTGGGAGTCCAAGTTGGTGAAGCCACAAACACCTACAGTGCAGAGTCCAGTGCCCTGGGCGCCCAAACACAGTGGTGTGCAGAACCCCGTCAGTCTTGCTGCACATGTGCAAGGTGGAGCTGAGCAGAACTGCCCAACCATCGTGCCCAGGTGGCACCCATGATTGGCTGATCGTAATCATCATCCCAGGGCCGTCATGACCTGGCTGCAGTCCTCAACATCATTAAGAACCTGACAAGGCTACAGATTTCAGCAAATAAACCAGAGGACATTGGTATAAAGTTGCAATGTGAATCTGTGAAGTCTCCCAACTGGCACTCAGAAATTCTTGGATTGAAGGCCTGTCAGCTAATTTCTGCCTGTTGTGAGGACCTAGCTTCTGTTTTACCCATAGTAAACCCCTTAGAGGAATCAGCCTGTTGGAGAACACCTTTGTTCACAGTGGGGTCATTGTGCTGAGGACCAGAAACTGCCAAAGTGTAACCTGCATTCAAGGGATGAACAGCTAACTTTGAAGAAGTAAACCAAGTGTTTACAAATACTGAACAAATACTGAAGAAGAAAAGATAAACCCCTCATGACATTCCTAAGCACTATTCAAGAGAAACAGAAATAAAGAGTGAAAATCCCATTCCCCCCAAAATCTGGGTGTATTCTGACCCTTAAACCATATACAGAGGAAAGGATGTGGGCCCTTTCTTTGGCTCACCTGAGTGTAAGAAGTATAAATCACTGACACCCTAATGAGATGTTTTTCTGGCTCCTGGCTCAGATGTGTTATGTAAGATGGATAGGGTTTTTCATTGGTAAATAGAAGACACAAAGTCAGGGATGGGGTGGGTGGGGATGTGAGGGTGGAGATGGGGGGAGAGGTCTGAATATATTAAAAGTTCATTATATGAAACTCTTGAATCAATAAAATCTCTCAAACTTAAAAAAATGAGATTAATTGATAAGCTCCTTCCTCCTTTGGGTAGAAAAATATATTTTAGACAAAAATTTCAGAAAAACATTCATTTTAGGGAGCTATGACTTGATATACCACAATTATGGTGAAATGTAATATCATATATTTAATTTCTCCTGAGTTCTAAGACAAGATTTAGGCAAGCTTCACTAATATAGCCAATTTCTCTACTCATTTGTCCCCTAAGGCCATAACATCCAAACTATACAAAATGGCAGTGCAGACAATTTTCTCACTTCAAAGAAAGATAGCATTTATGAGTCTTACTGCTTGGGTTCCTCCAGGAATCATATTTGCACATAATGTTAAGTCAAAAGGCACAGGCTTCATTTTAGATGTCTTGTGGCATTTAAAAATCAGCAGCTGTGGCTGACAGAATTCAGAGATGTCTCCAAAAGTTTTTGTCCCCAAGACGTCCCCACCTCTAGTGCAATGATCCACCCCTACCTTGGATATGGCCTGTGAATTTAATGACCTATCAACCAAAAATTTATTGAATTTTATGGTAATACAAATTATAAAGCTATAGGTATGGTCCTTAATCATTTAACATAGAATTGAAAGAGTTTTCATTTGAGGGAATCTGACCTAATCAGGTAAGTCTATAAAAGAAAGTGATGCAGGTGACTTGTGCCTGGCCTTTAAGAAGTAATGTTATGAACACAAGTGCCTGTGTGATCAGTGCTGGGGAAATATCTACAGGAACTGAGGCTGATTGCATAAAAGAACTATCCAAAAACAGAGGGATGTTAAACACTGAACTATTTACAGAATCAGTAAGCACAAAAATGGACACTAAGTCTCAGATATGATCTTTACCCCAGTCTTACCACAGTTCCTGCTGAATGGTGCTGAATAAAAACACAGTCAAGTACTGCCATTGGCCCATCCTTATATCCTATTTTGTATCCTTTTCCTCACAGTAAAGCAGTCACTGTAAAGAATGCATCCTTGATTTAAAAAATGTTGCTCTTAAGTATCTAGGATGTCTTTAAAATTGTTAACATAAAGGCACACAGTCAATGAACACAAATGACCAAAGAATGCCAGTTAACTGAAGTGTACTAGATTCTCTTTAAAAGAGGAGTTGGAAAACAGATTTATTTCAGACTGACTGAGGCATGGTGAAAGAAGAGTAGAAACAAGCTCTTATAAAGCAAGTTAAAGCCTGAACAATAAAGATAAGACAGTCAGAATGACTTTTGTTTTGAAAAAAAAAAAGTTTTCTAAGAACTAGTTTTATGATCGATAAAGTCTACTCATGTCTGGGAGAAAGCATAGGAGAATTTGTACATATCATAATTTTTGTGCAAAGGATCTAATTCAATGTTTCATGAAAACATATTCAATTAATATCAAGTGAGAATGCCCTTGTAATAGAAGAAAATATGGATGTGTTAAAAGATAGGCTTAATTTTTACAATATTTCTGTGGAATTAGTTGAAAAAATTTTAAATGTATATAATAATGGAATTTTCAGGGAAACTATTACCAAAATAAGTTAAGAAATATATTCAATTAACCTAACTTATCAAAAAAATACTTCATCAAAACTATTAGAAATCCATTCAATTTTTTTCTCTGAAAATTAGTTTCTATTTTTCACATTCATTCCAAAACTGGGACATGTTTACAGTTTTAACACATCAACTTAAAAGTAAAGGCACTATTTCAATGGCTGCAATTAATGACAGAAATTTTTTATAATACATCCATAGTGGGCACAAAACATTTTAAATCAATTATAAAATTATAAGAGACTCTGGTTATTCTATTTACAGATTTTTTCAGATATTTTTCCTGAAAATAAAAATATTTTATTAAATACTCTGTGTTTAAGTTATATATGTCATATTCATATACAACAGAAACCATCCCCTTCTGAGGAGGAAAGTTATCATGTTCTAACTTATGTCTTCTTCACAGTATTACAAAGTCTATACTTTTTAAATTTACAATTTATAGCAAGCTCTGTGTGTCTGAAACCATTCACGTTCTTCTCTGAGTTGCATGTTTTCAATGTGTAGAATCAATGTCTTTATTTTCCTAAATACTTGGCAAAATGTATGTGTAACTTTAGATTGCAAGTGAGTAAAAAGAAAAATCAATGAAGCAGATATTAAAAGAGTAAGCAAACATAAAATACTCCTTTAGCCAATGGGAATTTTAAACAACCGATGTACTTCATGGATACCTTTGTTTATGGGGCAAAACTATGGATATAATAAATTACCTATAGAATCTTGAAATACAGAAAGAAGAATCAAATATATTTTGTATCTGTGTGCCTAATGCATCAAAGTTGCTTTGGAGGAAATTCTTAAATTTGAGGAGGAAACTAAGAAATAGTCAACTTTGCCTTGGGATTTGAGAAAAACTTTGCTTGAGACAAAGAGAAACTAAAATTTACACAGCAGAAGAGGATTAATGAAAATATTCTTTGAGCAGGATTTACTTTGCAGAATGAATGAATTGCAGAACTGCAATAAATTTGGTGTACTGCAATGTAACTTGCATATGTTCGCATTGAATGTGCGAAAGATGGCAATAGAAAATATGCCTCCCGGCAGAAAAAAATATTCATGTAAGATGAGTAGATGTAGCTTCTCACATTCACTCAGAGTAAAGGAGAGAAAAAGAAAGCAAATGGGAAGACTGAGAGACGAGCCATTGTAGAAGTGGAAAATAATAACAAAGAGGGTTTGGGCCAAAATTTAGGATATAGTGAAGTTGTAAGCTTGGTTCAGATGACATATCTGGGTAATCTTAAAGTCCTGCTTGGCAAAGGCAAGTGTATGGGAATAAAAAACAAGCTAAGAGATATCCTAGACTCATGGTATAAAAACTGAAAAGAGGAAATAAATGTATGAACTTTCCTGGGTTTCTGTCTCGCTCTTTCTCATTGTGTGAGTGTGTGTGTGTGTGTGTGTGTGTGTGTGTGTGTGTGTGTGTGTGTGTGTGTATGTATGTGCTTACATGAATTTATTCATTTTTCTTTAAAATCAGAAATGCCAGAGTGGCTGAAACATAGGAATGACACAAAATAGAGCAGGTGTGTATACATATTTTATATTCTTATTAACCACATGGTGGTGCTATGTTACCAAATTACAAGACAGAATTAACTCAGTCATTATTTGGTGTTGCAAAAAACAAGACAAAATTCTTCAGTTCTACTGATTAAAGAGCATACATAATACAAAACCACCAAAGAACCCATTAAGAGAGCAGTTTGTTTACTTGTTTTCATGACCAGTCAGTAATGGATTTTTATCTACGGTGAAAATAATTCTCCTTCAAATTTAATATGATCTGTACTTAACTTTTCAATGAAATAATCTCAATTAAAATCAAAATAGTAAGATTTTTTTTATTTCATAGTTTTACTTATTTTATATTAAATAATTGTATTACTATTCTCCCTTTAAAATAGATAACCTTGTTACTTGTTAGTTGGTAAAAGGTATTTTAATTGATATATTACAGGACTGTTGGAGAGATTATATTATTAATTATGCTTTTATAATTAAGTTGGGCTTTGTATAATCTAATAATCACACTAATGCTAAAAGAAAATAAATCCACCACACTATTTCCATGAATACATTTGTATTTTCAGTCCTGGAAAGATCTGAATTAGATCATTTTCTCTTTATATTCATACTGTATTCATACTTTATTTTCATTTAGCCAGTAGTAAGTAATGATTGAAACATAATTTATACAGATTTAAGTCTTGTTTTCTCATTGTAAAAGTTGCCGAACTCTCAATTTTTAGATGAGAAAAAACTGTAAGAAGTTTTAATTCTTGTTTTTCTATAGTTTCTACTGCTGCATTGCTCAGTAGTGTGCAAGGTGGTTTTGATTTTTTATACTTGGCCCAATGCAATATGTGAGGTGACAGAGTCGTTTTTATTTTGTTTTATTTTTACCAGTATTTTGTGCCTTAGACAGATTTGTAAAGTTTCATAATGTTACTCTAAATTCAAAGTGACACAGAGAACGGCATTCTGTCTCAGGCTCATAAAGTGAATCAAAGTTGAGTTTAAAAATAAAATAAATAAAAATGTCTTTCTTCATTCCACTCAGCTCTTATAAGCCTGGCCATCATATTCATTTACTCACAGCCTTTCCCCA
>NW_008348789.1:860719-881711 GCF_000622305.1 Nannospalax galili
GAAAAAAAAGTAGCAAGCAAGTAAAAGATTTTAAAGAAAAACCAATACTGAAAATATGTACTTCACAACATTAAAATGTTAATGTTTTGAATACGTTTTTAAAAGAGAAAAATTGTGTAGTCAGAGACTATCCTGCACCCTGTATTGCATTATTTCTTTACTGCAGTGAAAATCCTTTTAGTTCAAAAATTAAAATAACTTTTAAAGAAAGTATTACACACTCATTTGCCAATTATATATATATATATATATGTGGATATTCTAAATGCCTTCAGTGTACTTAAAATGTTATTCTTCTATAAATTTCATTTTGCAGCAAAACTCTTACATTGCAATTTCATGCTAAGATAGTGGAGGGCGAACATTCAAAACAATTGTATGTCTTAATTGAATCCAAATACTGCTGTTGGTATTTATATAAATACTTGTTTTGCTCTATACTATGATTCAAGATCTACTAATCATTAAGTTTAAAGCAATATATTCTGAGACTCTCTTGGTTATGAGCATGAAAAGTATTAGCAGACAATCTTTGACCCCCAAAGAACTAGAGCTGTTTAAATTAATTTAAAACTTTTCGTGATTTTTATTTCACCTGGATGTTTTCTAATTATTTATTTGTAAGAAATGACACCAACATTTTAAAATATTTTATTAATTACTTTTATTGTATGTGTATGAGTAAATTGCCTGCATATATGTAAGAACACCCATTGGTGCAATGCTGGCAAAAGCCAGAAGTGGGTGATGGATTCCCCTGGAACTGGAATTACAGACAGTTGTTAGTTGCCATGTAGGTACTGGGAATTGAACCAAGGTCCTCTGCAAGAGCAGGCATTGCTCTTAACTGCTGAGCTATCTCTCCAACCCCAGATTTTCAATCAAGAATATACATCTGTGGGTATATAGATTTAGACAAAAAGATTATACACAGTACTACATAAGCAATGAGAAAACAATACTTTCTAAATTGTGTTAAAAATCTGTTACAAATTTAGATTTTTAGGTATAATCTTTATAATTACTCAACTATATGATATAATTACCAGATGATCAGAATTTTGACAAATATATACTTTGTTCTTTTAAGTTTAAGGAGACTCATCAGTTCTCAGTCTCCTCATGCCATGCTCCAAGTTTGCAGAAGGTTTGTGGAATATGTATTCGGTCTCATCCCTGAGATATTTCTGTTTTCACTCCTTAGTCACGATTTTCCTCAGAACAGCCAGAATAACTTGGCTCTAGAAGCGTGAAGGTGATTTAGATCTAAACTCACCATATCATAACAGGGACATGATCAAATTCAGAGTTCTAGCCTGCTCCTAGGCTTTGCTCCTACGCTTCTGCCTGATTATCACCGGGCATCCTGTCCTCACTGCACTGAGGATCCACCTACCCCCTTTCTCTGTGCTTTGGGTGCTGAATATTAACAGGCATCATCCAGAAATCATATCATTTGTCTCTTTCTTTCTTCAGACTGAAGTCTCTTCTCTGACCACTTCTCTCTAGGAGTCTGCCCTCCCCATGCTTATCCTGTCTTTATGGTGATTTATATCCAGAGAATTTGAATTTATCAAGGCCTTCCCCAATTGAATGCAGGGAGCTTTGAAAACAAAGAATATGGCGATTTCAGTTTCAACTTCTAGAGGTCGTCTAAGTCATGGTGACTGCTCCACAAATGCCCACATGCTCACTGAATGTTGGAGTAAAATTTATAGATACTGAATTCTATGTAGATAACGATTTCATTGTCTGTAAAATGAACAATGTTTCATCTATTACAAGAAGAAACGTTTTAAATCTCTCTTGCAATGCCGCGGAGGTCAGACGAGGGCTTCGGATTCCCCTGGAACTGATGTTAAGGACGGTTTGTAGCCAACATGTGGGTGCTGGGAATCGAACCGGCTCCTCTGCAAGAGCAGTCAATGCTCTTAACTGCTGAGCCATCTCTCCAGCCCTGTGTTTGTGTATTTTTTAAGAAAGAATCTCTCCAGCCCTGAGGCATGGTATTTTATAGCCTTGTTGACTTGGAACTCTCCATGTAGAGCAGATTGGCCTAGAACTCACAGAGATCTGGCCTCTGACTCCTGAGCACTAGGATTAAAGGTGTACACCATTGCATCAGATCAATCTCTTTTAAAAATGTTAAAAATAAATAGAATAGTAAACAGTTCTCAGATTGACATATATGCTGATTATTTATGATGTGCAAATAAAAAGTGAAGAAGAGGGCAACTACGGAATGAGAAAAACATTTAGCAGGTATACTTTTTTTTAGTTGTTTGTATACTCTAGATACTAACCCTTTGTCACGTATATAGCTGTTAAATATTTTTTTTCATTCTATATGCTTCCTTTTCACTTGGATGATTGTGTCCTTTGCTACACAGATGCTTTTTAATTTCATAAGTTCCCTTTTGTCAATCATTGGTCTTAATGTCTGCACTCTTGGGGCCTTGCTCAAAAAATCCTTTCCTGTGTCTATAAGTTCCAGATTATTCCCTACTATCTCCTCTATCAGATTTAATTTATTTATTAGATATTATGTTGAGGTCTTTCATCAATTTGGAGTTCAAATTTGTGCAGGGTTAGGGATAGGGGTCTAGTTTCGTTCTTCTACATGTAGCTGTCCAGATTGTCCAAGACCATTTGTTTAACATACTGTCTTTTGTCCAGTGTGTGTTTTTTACCTCTTTGTCAAAAATCAGGTAACTATACATGTGTGGATTTAAATCTAGTTATTTAATTATATTCTATTGCTCAATATGCTTACTCTTATGCAAGTATCATGATGTATTTAATTATAGTTCTATAGTAAAATTTGAAACCAGGGATGGTGATTCCTCCAGCATTTCTTTATTATTCAGGATTGTTTTGGCCGTCCCGGGGTTTTATACTTCCATATGAAGTTTGGGTTTATTTCAATTTCTGTGAAAAATTGTGTTGGAGTTTAAAGGGTATTTCAGTGAATTACAGATTGCTTTAGGTAAGATGGCCATTTTCACAGTATTAATAGTACTGATCCATGAGCATGGGAGGTATTTCTTCCTACTGGTATCTTCTTCAGTTTCTTTCTTCACAGTCTTACAGTTTTTATTATACAATTTTTTTTGTTTTCTTGGTTAGATTTATTCCAAGATCATTTATGTCTACTTGTCATCTTACCCCAGTCAGAACTGCTGAGAGTCAAAAAACAGAAATTTGAATTCTGTCAAGGATGTGGGCAGAGGGGGGGATTTGTTCATGGCTGGTTGCAGTCATTATGGATATCCTCAAAGGTAAAAATAGATCTCCTCCATGATCCACCCATACCACTCTTAGGCATATATCCAAAGGACTCTGTATTACTACAGTGATAGCTGCTCACCCATGTTCATTGATATCCTATTCACAATAGCCAGGACATGGAAGCAACCTAGATGTCCATCTACTGACAGATGGGAAATGAAAGTATGGTAAAATTACAAAATGTTATATTGTTCAATTGTTATGAAAAATGTAATAAGATACTGCAGAGTGCTTTTCCTGAACAGTATACTTTTAGCAAAATAGTATGCTTATAGGACCATTGAAGAAGAGGGAACAGAAAGACCGTAAAACCCAGAGGTAGTGGATAACCACAGGGAAACAGTTTTTCAGACAACTGCAAAGTTACTCTTTTGAACTCACAGTAATGGTGACAGCATTCACAAGACCATGCAAGCTCAAATCAGACAAAATACCTGCATAAAAGTGGGAAAGTGGAGTGGATAAGAATCCTGAATCTTAGGTGAGGAACTACTGACAACCAATACGTCTGGGAGAGGGAGATCCCATTTTTTTTAAGAGTATGATGCTAGATAGGTTAACCCAGACTCAGTGGATGGACACACACCAAGGGACAGTTGAGATACAAACTTGACTTACTAAGCCTTAATATATACAACAAAGTATAAGAAATCTGGAAAGGGTGGGGGCTTATAAGAGGGGTGCAGTTATGGAATGGGGTTTAAATATGATCAAATATATTGTATGAAATTTGCAAAAATGAAATGCACAAAAATTCAATAAAAATGTATACTGTCAAAAAATGTGGTGAAAAAGGAGAAACAGGATTTAGTATATAGTTCAGGGATAAAGCATTTTCCTAGGTTGTACAAGACTCTATGTTCCATATCCATTATGAAAAATGTAAAAATAATGACAATAATTTTGTGTGTAAATAAAGTTCCAAACTGACGTTGTTTGAAGTAATAAAAGAAAGAAAAACAGAATTTTAAAATTGTAGGTAAATGGATGGAACTGGAACCAATCATCCTAAGCAAGGTAACCCAGACCCAGAAAAACAAACTTTGCATGTTCTCTGTCATAAGTTGATGGCAGCTTTGAATCTTTAACTATGTGTATTTCAAACGAACCTCATCAGTGATTAGAAAACTACAAGGGACTCTGGGGGGTAGTTCATTGGAGGGGAGACAGAAAGCAGTGATTATAGTTAGGAAAGGAAAATAATGGAAAATACGGGTTTAAGAGTTAGGGAATGGCAAGGTGGGGCAGAAGTGGGAGTAAGAGGAAGAATAGCTAACACCAAAGGCCTTCTGAGAGCATCATATGGAAACCTGTCACAAAAGCTGTTTTCAATAAACACATTTACAATTTAAAAATATTAAAATGTAGCCTAACAGTGGCCCTTATAGACACTACAGAGCAGCTAATGAAAAGCCTCAAACCAGGAATTTTATCCCTCTTGGGAGGTGTTGACCAGATACTTTAGACCCTCAAACAATGCTAGCTATTGACATTGCACTTGCTCACCCACCATACCAGCACAGCAAGATTCTATTGTTGAAGATACTACATACATGAGTCACAGAACAAACATGGAAAATTAAAGCTAGCACTGATCTCAGAGCTACATCTCTCATGGCTAGCTTTCATTGCATTAAAAGGTGCTATATGGATCTTTGTGAGTTCAAGGCCAGATTGGTCTACATAGTGAGTTCCAGGACAGCTGGGGCTACAGGGAGACCCTGTCTTAAAAAGACCGAAAAAAAAAAAAAGGTGCTATGTATGTTACTGATAGAGAAAGGTGATCATCAACCTTACCCAGCTGCAAATCCCATGAGCTATAATAACAACTGATTCTGCACAATATACCCCCTGTAGTAATAATAGCACAAATGTTATATAAATAACTAACTCCCTTCTAATGAGGTTTAAGATTGGCTTCACATGACAGAGTCCATACTTGATATTGTTATCAGGGACATGAACCTGGGGCTAGACATATCATGGGTCATGGGGGAGATCTTACTATTATATTCTGCTTTTAATAGACTTATTATTAAACTGACTTGTAATGACTTATTATAATATCCAGAGTATAGTGCAGCTCTCAACTTTCACCAGAAAAGGTCCTTCTTGCAGCAAATGGCAATTAACAAAGAGACCCACTGGTCAAAGTACAGAGAATAAAAGCCTGCAGAGTGCAGAGGACTCCTGTATCACACCCTCTCTTTCCAATGCACAGGGATCGTGGCAGAAGAGGGGCAGAATGATTGAAAGAGCCAGACCTGGTAGATGAATACAAGGAAATTGTGTTATGTGGCCATCGCAGGTTAGGTTCATATATGAACCCACAGCACTATAACAGCACGCAGAACACCTGAGCAAACTCCAGCCTGACAAGTGTCTAGCATGGATTTTGGAAGTGGGCAGAAAGCCACATCCCTGGCTGAGTATCTACTGACAATTTATAGATACTAAGAGAGAGTGAGTTTTCATTACTGTTATGAAACATGGAAGGTTGACCAGACTACAATGGATCGTCCCACATCCAAGAGGATTTAGGAAACACAGATTTAACTCATTAGGACTTTTTAAAAAAGACAAAAATTAAAAGAGGGCATGAGGTGGGGAAGAAGTAAAGTGAGGTGGAAAGTGAGGAGTGGGTCTAAATGCAGTCAAAATACATTGTATGAGACTCATCTCAACAAAAAAAATATTTTTAAAGCTTTAAAATCAAAATAAAGTTTTTAGAAAGTTTTACAAAACAATTTTTTTAATGTTCATACACCCCCTCATGCCTCTATCAAGGGTTACATCAAAGCACACGTGCTGGAGAAATCACTTCTTTCTCAAATTCGATATTAGTTAGCCTTCAATTGGTATGACAAAACACACTGACCAAATCCAAATCCAACTTGGGGAGGAAAGGGCTTATATGGCTAACAGCCATATAAACAGCAGGAACTCAGGGCAGGAACCTGGAGCACAGACTATGGAGGAGTGCTGCTAGACTGGCTTGCTCTTCTGCTTTGTGCTCAGTCTGCTTTCTTATATAATACAAGAACATTTGCCCAAGGGTGGCACCGCCCACAGTGGGCTAGACCTTTCCACATCACTCAATAATCAAGAAGATGCCCCCTAGATGTGGCCACAGGATAGTCCAACAGAATGAATTCACTCAAAATGGAAGAATCTCACTTGAGGTTCCCTCTACACAGGTGTGTCGGGTTGACAACTATGAATATGAGCTATTCAGCACATATTCCAGCTGACTGTGCTCTTCCACTTTGCCTGTGTGTCCTGGTTTTACCTCTGTTTCTGTAATAGAATATCTTGATTAAAGATAATTTACGAAAGAAAGAATTTATTTTTGTACAGAATTCCAGATTACATCCATCATTGAAATGAAGTCAATGTGTCAGGAACTTGAAACAAATGATCATGCCTATAGTCAAGAGAGGAGAGAACATAAGATGGATTCATGCATAACAATGATCAACTGTTTCTTCACATTTACACAATCCTGAATTTTCTACCTGAGAATTGGTGCCACTCAGAGTTGGCCAGTCTTCTTACTACTGTTAATGTAATCAAGATAATCACCCTCAGACTCTATAATTCAATCTAGACATTAGACGTTTCATTGAGATACCTTTCCCAGGTGATTCTGGATTTTGCCAAGTTGACAATTACTTAACTTGTATAGCTGCATACAATGAACTCTTAGATTCTTACTGCAGAGACTTCAGGCTGGCCATGCAATGCCTTGCCTCAGCTGCTCTCCACGACCCTCACAAACCCGCTTCTTTGTTTTCAAAACAAGTACCATGTGAATGACATTGAAAAATTCAGTTGCCAGTTCAAAATGTAGCCCAGCCCCACAGAACCACAGCTGTATCACTTTCTATGTGTTCAGTCTGAAGAAACATTTTTCTGATGTCCCAGTGCAGGGCACCAAGCTTCCCTTTAAGGGAGCTTCTCCTCCTTGACAGTTACAGATGCACTGTTGCCTACACTTTCTCCAAAACTTTAAGCTTGCCTATATAAGTTTCTTCTAACAAAAAAATTAGTCCATTATAAGGCCTTTTGAAAAAAGTAAATATGTAATCCTACTAATGGATATATAAAAAGAGTTGAAATTTAGTCACCCTATAATGGAGGGACAATACCCTAACTAGACAACTCATTTTAGCAAATAAAAGCTCTAGAACTAGGAATGGGTTACCACTCTTTGAATTGTTGGTCAGTGGGTTCCCATAGACTCCCCAAAACATTGCATACTATTGCCATTGGTTTTGGTTACCCTCCAGAACTAGGAGGTAAAATCTTTTTGCTGAAGACAATACATATTTGAGGCACAACACGTGTAGAAATCAGGTATGCTTTGATCTGGAAACTTCAATCCTTCCTACTAGCTAATTTTCACAGTGCTAGAAGGTACAATGCACACTAACAGAGGAGAAGAGTAATCAGTTTTATCCAGCTGTGCACCCTGGGAGTGACAACTACTGGGATATCAAGATATGCTCACTATATAACTGTGACAGGAATGTTATGGGACTAACCAACCAACCTCTGATTGTATTTAAGGCATTCTCTGCTAGATAGAACCCACACCCCCATACCTGACACCATTATCTGGGCCAGAGGCCTATGGCTAGATACATCATAGGTCCTATGCTAGAGTGTCCTACCAATATTCTGCTAAATGGTTGCAGTGTTAAAATGATTCTCAAGGACTTATTGATATAACCATAGATGACTGAATCTCTCAACCTTCATCAGAGAAGCTTCTTCTTGCAGAAGACAATTATTACAGAGACCCACAGCAGGACAATAGGAGATGGGAGAATGCTCAGTCCTAAATGTAACATACCACCCCCTGCCCAAGGCTCTAGGATCTTTATGGAACAGAAGGTCGAAAAATGGTAAGGGCCAGAAGTGGTAGATGACTACATTGAATCTGTTTTCCAGAGAGCAAAGCAGTTGCATGTATGAACTTACATCCACTGTGATAGTATGCACAGGTCCTGCTGAATTCTAGCATGGTGATGGAACAGGAAATTCCATACATAGTTGAGGAGTGGCATTTGATAGTTTCTGGGAGAGCTAGAGTCAGGTTTCTTTAAAAATATAACCCCCAGTGGGTCTACCTTTCTCTTGAGCAGGTTCCATACAGAATATTTAAACAACACGAGTTGAATTCCATGGACAGGGTGAACTCACAAAGTTAGCTGAGTAGGAAGGTTGGGTAGATCTCAGAGGATTTGGAATAAGGAGAAAATGTGATCAAAGTAAATTTATAAAATTCTCTACACGGGGAGTAAGAGGGAAAATAAATAACACCTAGATAAAAAGAAAAGCCAGAGGGAAATGTATTAGTTCAAAGTTCCAAAGAAAAGCTTACATACAATAAATGCTGTATAATTGAAGGCTATATAACAAAAAGCACATTGCCAGACAGGAGAAACCTCCCTTCCAGTCGTTGGTTAGGGTACTCCAAGAGACTCCCCAAATAACACAGGATTTTGGCACAGCCCTTGATTGCCTCCCAGAACTTGAAGTTAAGTCCCTATTGCTGAAGACAGTTGCACTTCACACACAGGACTTTGAGTAATGGAACTGGATTTGACATAGAAGCCTCACTGAAGACTAGCTTTCATGGTATCAAAGGAAACTATGTAAGCTGCCAATAAATGGCCCTACAAAAGCCTAAAAAGCAACAACGACTGGCCCAATAAACTATTGCTATTGGAGCAGCAGTGACCCCTTTATTTTGGGAATAATCAATATCTGTCTAATTGGAATTAAGGTCTGCTCAGTGGGAGGGGGAGCGCATGTGTGGTACTGTAAACACAGCTAAATACACATGGTTGGAATGGTCAGAGATCTTAGAGAAAAACTTACCTTTGTCACATCAATAGACCAACATAATTCCTTACTTCATTTTAAATATGCATCCTCATACTTATACACAAGTGTACATTTCACCCCTCATCAAATAAGTTTCTTTTTCTAACAGAAGAAGACTATTACAGAACTGGTTAAAATCAGAGGATAAGAATCTGTGAGACACTTAATCCTAAGTGGCACATCTTCAATGAAACCTCTACACATAGGATAAATGCATGTCTTAACCCACACAAGAGCTATATGACAATTCCACTTAAGGACATCAATTTTATGTATTAAATTTGATTCCATGCTGTGATAAAATACTGTGACAGAAAGAAACTTAAGGGAGAAAAGATTTGCATGGCTCAAAATTCTGTTTTAGTTCATTATTGTTAAAGCAGCAGAAATTTGAAGCAAATCGTCACATCATATCCACAGTCACGAACAGAAAGCAATCAATTAATGCATGCATAGTAATACATGCTAAGGCTCAACTGCATTTCTCCACACTGATCCCTTTTTTGTTTCTTCGACTGAAGCTTTTCCATATGAACCTGTATTCCTCCATCACAACATCAATTCTCACCTATAATGTGAAATATATACTTATATTTCCTGAATACTCATAATTTGTAAAATTTCAAGCAAAGTAGGGTGAGAGATTGTCTCTACATCCTATTCGAAATTGCTGAAGAAAGCTGTTAAGTAAGTTGAAAGGTCATGTAATCAAACTAAGAAGCCTGTTAGGTATAATATAAAATCCTGTAAGGTCAAATAAATGTACTATTTGTGTGACTGAATATTTTATGATTTAAGTTTAATTCATTGAAGAAGAATTAGCATTTTCCTGCTGTTTTCTCTTAATTACCATTTGTCAACTGTCCAGATTTAGTCCAAGTACCTTTTTAAGCTTGATGATTCCTTCTTGTGTGTCTTCATCTGTGACAATGTCAAACAAATTTCCCCCATCTCCTGGGACAATGTTGTATTCAATTTCTGCATTTTGTCCAAAATCAGGATCCACAGCTCTTATCCTTCCAATAGCTGAGCCAATAGGAGAGGACTCCGGAACTTTCAGATGGAAGATACCTGATAAGCATATATAATTTGCATAGGCGGTGAGGTCAGTAAGACACATAGTGAGATTATCCTGTAGGAAAATATAGTCTAGTAGAAGCAAATCAAATTTAGAATGCTGTAGTATAAAGGGGAAATTACTGACATGTTAAAGATTTTGATGAAAAAACGTTGCTTCCATTTTTTACTTCAATTGGACATTATAAATAGTAGAGAGTGATAAATTAAAATTATTTTGAGTACCTATTTTATATACTAATTTTATCAAAGTGGATTTCATATTAAATATGAAATTAGGAGCATTCATAATCAATATCAATAAAAGTAATTAATACCAACAAAACCAAATATAGGATGCAAAATACAGATAAAATGACTAGATAAATAGCTAACTACATAGATAAATATATTGTGAAGTCAGGGTCAAAATAAATATCTATATTTAGGTATACATAGTGAGTTAAAATTATTTATTGAAAAATTATAACTTTAATATTGGCAAGTTAAGTACAAATGTTCTGTAATGATGATCGATACACACACAAAATTCTAATTCGCAGCAGAGTTAAATGTAGAATACTAGAAACTGACTTCAAACTATTTTAACTTGGAATTCTATAAAATAGTTTTAAATATTTCTGAATAAAGTCAATAATTTAAGACATTTTTATTATAATTATTTTAAAATATTTTATTTATTATTTTTATTTTATGTGTATGAGTTTATTGCCTGTATTATGTGAGTGCACCTGTGTCATGCAATGCTGCAGTGGTCAGAGGAGGGCTTTGGAGTCCTCTTCAACTGGAGTCAAGGACGGCTTGTAGCTGCCATGTGAGTACTGGAAATTGAACTCCAGTCTTCTGCAAGAGCATTCAGTGCTCTTAACTGCTGAGTCAGTTCTCCAGCTCTATTATACTTATTTTTATGTGTATTTTTTATGCATATATGTGTGCCCATGGGTAAAATGCTGTCATATGTCAGAAGAGGGTGCTGGATCCAAATAGAGTTACAGATAATTGTTAGCTGCCAAGTAGGTGCTGAGAATCAGTACTCTTAACTGCAAAGCCATCTCTCTAAGCCGAAAGATAATAATTTAGATACCCCAATTATTTTTAGCATTATAATTGAAAATAATGTAAAATTATTATTTATACCACAAGGTGGAGCACTTAAATTACTAAGAATCTGATAATCAGAAACACTACAAAATTCCTCTAAGTGACATATCCCAAAGCCATGAAATATTGTAAATATAAACTTTGTCATAATTTTGTATATTTTCAAAAAGTAAAAAAAAAGCAATGAAAGCGAGTGCATATTCTTTTTGTATGCCTTGCCTCAAACCAATATTAGCAGCTTATATCACACTCTGCTCAAATCAGTGGAAGGGAAGCAAGTGAATGGTGGAAAATCAAAATGCAGACACAAAACCAAACACGAAAATCAAAGTTTAAATTTGTTGTTAGGGTTCCAATTTCAAATTATATTAGTGGTCTTTTAATAGTGCTTTTCCATGAATTAAATTATCATGGCTATTGTTTATTTTGGAATTTCTAGTTGCATCAGTAGAAATTAAGGTAGGAAGACATTCAGCATGTTTATGGCATAATGATATTCATTCAGTATATCACATTACAATATTAGTTAGCTTCAAGGGAATTTGGATAAACATAATCAAATCTCATGAAAACTCATTTCTTTTTTATCCCCTATTATTTTTAGATGTCATTTGGGCTCCAAAGCTTGGTAATTTCCTTAGCCCAGATATTTACCATTTTCTCTTGTAAAATTTGTTTGATCACTCCTTTTTATTCTAGCGGACATTATCTTAGTTGAATATATTTTGGTCTCCAATGGTTAATCAGTCACCTCAATATGATCATTTCAGAGGACTGCAAAATACAATTCTGTCTCATACATAAAAATTTATCTCTAAAAGTCTGTGAAACTAAAAAGAGGGTCTGATATTAAGATAACTAAATCAAAGAAAAAAGTCCAGTGATGGGTTGTATAGTTTTTCATTGTGTCTCCATAGGGTAGACACAGATGCTCAAGAACAGTCTGCTTTCTTTCAGTCAGAAGTGTGTAACAGGAAAATCTGGCATTTGTCACCCAGTTCCTTCATAGGAAATATCATTTTTAATTCATATATCACACCCCAATTCAACTCAGGAATGCCTAAGGTATAGGCAAGTACAAGTTGTTTAAATTTCTGTTTAACATGGCAAGAAGTCATAGAACACAGTTACTGGCGGTTATACTGAACTTCTCGGGGACAAGTTCCAAACGGAGAGAACAGAACAGAGTACCTGCTCTTATTATTTCAGTTTTATATCAAACAGAATCATGAATTTGTAAAACTGTCTACATTCAGTGTCTCTCATTGTATAATTGAGAAAAAAAAAAACCCCAAACCCTGATATTACACTACAAGTCTTGAACTGATTGGATGAGTTGAGCTAAAACAGGCAGGGAAATGACTGTCTATGTGACAGTCTGTTTGAAAAGGGGCTATGACATGTAGAAAATTTTACCTGTGACAATAAGCACACAGTGATGGTTCAGTACAGATGCATCACAAAAAGAACAAGACAGTGCTTAGACGAGACTGAAAACATGGGTCTCCAACTCAAAGAACTTTCTTACTTTCACTTTTGCTTACCAATCTTTTCAACAACTTCAACTTGAAGAGTAAGTTTATAGGATGCTTTTGATTTGAAAAGTTAAAACCAAAATACTTTAAAAGTGATTATTAAGGAAAATAATATAGTCTGAAGGAATTATTTTCAGTGAAAGTGAATTTCTAGAACTGAGATTTTGTGATGTGCTGTGTGTGTGTGCACATGTGTGCTTGTGTGTGTGTGTGTGCGTGTGTGTGTGTCTCAGGGGGGAGGGTTCATGGGGCATATTAAACTCTGAAAGGTAATCTAAATGCATCAGGTAATTCAGACTATAGATGAAAGGGCATTCTTTACAAGACAGTATGCTGAGATATGATTTTTCCATTTTATAGAAGAACATTTTATGAGGCCAATAACATATATGTTAAGATAGTTATTTTTTTGGAGTACTTTATAAATATAAGCTATGGCATGTGAGCCTTGTTTTCGGAAAATTGTTAGCATTAGTATGTCCAAAGTTCAATTATTATTTAAGAGCACTGGAAAATTTGTGATGAATTAAAATGGTAGCATCGTCTAAAAATGATTGACTTGATACAATTCCATTAATATGTATGTTTCCAAAGTGAGATATAAATTAGAAGTAAAGCACTTTCATGGCATCCATTCTTGTATATTGAACGTTTAGTGTCCATAAAACACAAATTCATAGAGCAGTAGAATTTCTGTTCTTCACCTTTCAGACATACATTTCAGTAGGGTAGAAGATGCTCATGTTCAAGACAAATATTTTTGAATAAAATATTGCATCTAGTAAGAAAGTCTGCAGAACATAGGATAAGCCAATGAAACTATGCATTGGACATGCCAGACTGTTTAAGTTTCACACATTTATTTCCAATGATTTGATATTTTATCATTTCTGAAATCTCAACACAATAAAGCTGAGGTCATTCAGATGAATTCAAAGCTCTGAAGTAATCCACAGCAGTGAAAACCTGGATCGTTTATGATGTACAGTGCAATTACACTGATGTTGTGTCTACTCATAATACTTTGACAAATATGAAGCACCTTAATGCGACTACCTGGACAACAGTGATTGAGAATTAAAATGGGTGACAAGAACTTATTTTCAAAGTCAGTCAAATACATACTTGCATATTTGTCAAACATACACAGTACAACAACGAAATCACCATTTCTAGAAAAGGAGAAAATTGTATGCAGGCAAATGCATGAAATTATAGTGATCAAATCTGTAAGGTTTTACAGATAATGCTCTGTGATTTCTAATATTATAAAGAATAATTGTGAGCTATAGGCTAATGAGCCATTCTCTCAGTGACCATTCCATTGGAAAGACTTTACTTTGATTATTCTAATTGCAGGGGGCAACAGAACCCATTGCCACTCAAGGACAGAGCTATAAAATATATATTTTCTCTCATTATTTTTTGAGAAAAATAACAAAGCTACAAAATATGAATGAGGAAAAAAAGATGAATATATGCATGCAAATGTCTGCATACTTAATAAAATTATGACACTATGATTTACATAGAAATATAAATTATAAAATCAGGCCTCTGGCAATTTGCTCATCTGAACTTATAGCAATGGTGACATCATTCACAACACCCATGAAAATTCAGTAGACTCAGAATAGAACTGTGGAAATGAGCAAGATGTCCAAACCTTAGCCAGGGAACTATTGGCAGCTGATTATTGCTGGGTGAAGGAGAGTTGATCTTCAAGGGAGTGACGAGATAGGCTGACTAGACTCTGATTGATGAACTTGAACTGAGGGACATCTGGGTATACAAACTTGACTCATTAAGTGTTAACATATATGACAGAATGCATGAAATATGGTGGGGGGACAATAAGGAGTGTAGATGGAGGAAGAGTTCCAAGTACGATTAAGATGTATCATATGAAATGCACAAAAAATCAATAAAAATACACACTAAGAAAATAAATAGTAAAAATAGACTATATGAATTATAAAATACCATTATAAATACCCTTTAGTTATATGAGTAGTTAATAAAAAGAAAACAATTCATCACATATTCATTTTTAAAACATAATGTTTTAAAACTGAAAATTCAAAAGAAAAACCCATGGAGGCTGAATTTTCAATTGTGCATAAATGTTTCCCATATATGACAAGTGACTTATGTGAACTCATATACTGATATGCTAGTTAAAATAGAGAACAGAAGAAAGTCAGGAAATTGGCTGAATCCCTACAGAGAGTATAGGTCCATCAAACTCTTGGCTCTCAGACCCTTTCCTCTAATCCATAAAGCATCACATTATGAATCCTGGCAGATTGCCCTTCCTTTGGAATAAAGAGGGATGTGGCTCCAGGGATGCATCAGAAGCCACCAAATTCAACTTTACCATAGTCTCTGAAAGAGTGGCCCAGGCTCTGAGGGCCATGATATGAAAAATAAGAGCTGTGCTCTACAAGTTAACATCACTGCACCACACACTTGACTGTTAAAGACAGGACCTTAGGTTCAGTGTTTATGTAACAATAAAATAAAAATCTTTGTACTTTCAAAACAGTAGAGAATGATATCAAAGTTAAATTAACAAAAGAAAAATGCCAGAATAGTGGTGATACCACCTATATACACTATTAAATAATTACATTTCCATTTGATTATGTGGTTTTTAGACATTGTTCCAGTAATAATCCTGCATTATCTATGACCAACTATCTAATTTTATATAAGCAAATGCTGCTTTTTCTAGTTTATCATTTTTATTCAAAAATAACTACAATCAATAGGAAACTACGAAGTATGGAGATCAAAGAAAGAAACTATCAATAGAGTTATGAAAAGTCACATTAATTGAAACTGGTATTATTACTATATCTTGTAAATTGGAGGACTCGATAATAAAGAAACTCTGGTCGTGGTGATTGTTAACTATTTTATGCAAACTATTTCCTCAGAATACAATATTATGAGCCTACAAGTATTTTTTAATTAACTAATAATAGTATAGTGTGTATGGAAAGGTGACCTTCATAACAAAATTGGATTCAAGGTAAATTTTATCCTATCACATTATATAGACTGTGAATAGATGTTCTTAGTAACGACAGACTTCTCTTCTTCATTCCTAAGATAAATCAACTTTTTCATTAAAATATTGAATATATTTTAAGAATTGTCAGGTATTGATGATGGAAATATTTAAAAATAAATTACTTAAGTTTTAAAAATATATGAAAGAAAAAAATCAGAAAACTCAGAAGTGAATATATTTGTGAAATTTAGTTGAAATCACCTTTAAAGAATCATGACAAATTATAATGTTCATATCCAAGTTGATGAGAATTGTTTACAAACAGGAGAAAATAACTTTTAAAGAGTATGTGGGCTCCAGTATGTGGGAGGGGGGGGCTATGGGAGGGTGCCATTTGGGAAGTGGGTATATAGATGAATAAGATTTTGTGGGGTGTTCTGTATGATATACAAACAGAAGAATCAACAATTTTTTTTAAATAAAGACATATTTGAGGAGGAAGCATAAAAATTTACTTCATGTTAAATAGTAGAGGTGATAAACATTACCAGTGAAATAGTCACCTGATGACTTTATATCCATACTCAGGTACTAAGGATCTGAGTGTAACTGACTGTGACTAGTAATCATCAGATACATAGAAATTAAAGACACATGTGCAAACATATAAGTGTTAATAGCAGTAAAAATGTAGGAAACAGCATATTTTAAAATGAAATGGAGATCTTCTTTAAAGGGTAAAAACTCATTCAATCTTACAGGGTTTATACTGCGTTCGATATTGTATAACTGTATTAATTCAACTGTGAACCTAAAAACTTACAGCCACTTTTGAAAGACATGTGTCCTTGCACTGGAGTATGTTACTGAATATGCTAAAGCTGTAATGAAATGTTTCTTCTAATCATGTGGCTATTAAATTAAAATAATAAAAAAATAATTCTTCAAAGCATAAAAATTTACTCTTTAACAGTTAGTAGATGTGAAAAACATTACCATTGAAATCTACCTGATGACTTGTAACCCAGTGGCATGTATGTCTAAACAGTTTCATAGTACGATAGCAAAGGAGCATCAATGCTTTATGGAAAGGTCACAATTCAATTCACTGTTTATTGTATTTAGGCTGAAACTCAGCTAAATCAGTGTGTTAGTGGGTCTATATAATTAGCTAGTAGAAAACAGTTGAGACAGAAGAAATCATATGACAAACTGCTGAGATCATAATTTCCTATCTCTGTTTTCATCAGTTCCTCTGTGACCTATCAACTCTAATATCAGAGGGTTATATTAATCACTCTGCAGTCCTCATGGTGTCTCTTCACCATCCAACTGAAACACATGGATTACCATTTCAGGACCCATATTAAGCATTAATCTAAATGTCTTGCCCATGTTCTTTTGTTAATGCAATTCAGTCAAAGTCAAACTTAGTTAACTGTGACTCACGCTCCAGAAAGGAATAATTGGCTGACAGAGACAAAACAAGAGATATCAGGAGCTGGAGAGATGGCTCAGCAGTTAAGAGTACTAGCTGCTCTTTCTTAGGACCCAGGTTCAGTTCCCAGCACCCATATAGCAGCTTAAAACCACCTTTAACTACAGTTACAGGGGATCTGATATGTTCTTCTGACCTCTGTGGGCATTGTGCAACATGGGTGCACTTACATAAATGCTGACAATATGCTCATATGTATAAAATTAAAAAATAATAATAAAATATGTATATATATATATATATATATATATATATGTTGGTCTTTTTGAGACAGGGTCTCCCTGGCAGCTGTCCTGGAACTTACTACATAGACCAGGCTGGCCTTGAACTCACTGAGTGCTGGATTAAAGACATGCGCCACCACACCCAGCCTAAATAAAATATTTTTTAAAAGGGGCTGGAGAGATGGCTCAGTGGGTAAGAACATTGGTTGTTCTTGCAGAAGACCTGGGTTTGAATCCCAGTACCCACATGGCAGCCAACAACTGTCCTTAACTCTAGTTCCTGGGGATCTGACAACCTCTTCTGTCCTCCATGGGCATTGCATGACATGGGTGCACTTACCTACATGCAGGCAATACATGCATACACAGAAAAATAAAATATTTTTTAAAATTATAAAAAATATTTTAAAGGGATATCATATGATTATTAGTGTCAAATGTACCTTCAACAGTACTTGAAAACTACAGATTCATAAAGATAATTAATTGCTATTCTGTGTCTTCTAATTTAAACTGATCTCTCCACAAATTTCTGCTTTACTGATTTTACTACTTCATTGGGTTGTGAATTTGTTCTGTTCAAAGACAATGTGTAACACAGGAGTTGGCTGTGCTTCACTGGCCCTCAAGCCCTACCACATTAGTGCCCTTAGCCTCAACAGACTCATCGTCACGTTGTCCCTTCATCTCCCACAGCTCAATAGGAATTTCCTCAGGGATCGTAAGCTTTGTCTTTCTTTGAATGAACCCAATCTTGAATGAAAACTTCAAATGTAAATGGAATTGACTATAATTTAGTTATGTGTCTTTACTACCTAGTCTACTTTTATAAATTAGAAATGTACTTTATATCTTAATAATTAGTAGAAAAATCTACATTCAAACTGGACCTCTCCATTTTGGCTTCCTATTTGCAAGCCAACCTGGACGAGAAGCAAGTGAGACACCAAATTGTGATATGCCTGATTGTAAGTCCTTTCTCTACCAAGATATTTTTTTCAGCATCCTCATACTTGAAGTATTTTCACATTATGATAGAGGACAGCGAAGCCACATGACTCACTGTACAGCTTTGCTTTTCCTAATGCCATGGGTGGCTCTTAGTTTCTCCTCTCCCAGACCCCAACACAGTGTGTGGACGGCACACTGTCTTCAGCCTTCAGATTCTTCAGTGATCCACCACACACACAGATATCATTTAGAAGAAAATCTCTCTGGCAGAACTCATCATAACTCTACCTGGTTATTCCTTCTGTGGACATAGTTCCTTACACTCCTATTGTCATATAATTAGTTTTGCAAACAAAGTATTGTCCTTCATCTCTCTTTTTGTTCCCAGGATACTTTAACTTTCATAAACATGAGGCATTCATTGCTACATGAATTCCCTCCATGATGGTCTAGGAAATATTGGATATTATTATTAGCCCTGGGTAAGCAGAAACTCATAAGGGAAAGGCAAATCCCCCACTTATGTTTGGTTCTGACAGATGCTCCAAGTTTTAAATACAACCTGGCACATTTATTGTAATTTCATCTGGCCATGAAATACTCTCCATACCCTATTATCAAGGAGGAAACAGCAGAATTTACTTTTTGTTATATATTTACATATTCTTCACTCATTTTTATTATCCATTATCAATTGATATGGCTTTATTGCTGTCTCTAATCATTAAATTCCAGCAATTTGTGACACCTTAGAAAATTATTTTTTCTGTCCTAAACCTGGTTCCCATGACCTTAATTTATATTTCTCTGTTCAATAGAATTTCTGGTATATGTTCACTTTTGCTTATCCCTACTTCACCATTCCAGAAGTTCAATTACCCTGATGTTTGAACCTACCACTCTCCTGCTCTTGTTAACATCCTCAAGATGAAGTAAGTGATCCCCACTATGTATTTGTAGCATGTGTGGTGATTTGAAAAAATAAGTCACAGCACAGGATTATGTATGATTTATATTAGTCTAATTGTTTTGAGTTCTCACCTATACAGCAAGATTTGTTAAACTAAACCACAATTTGCATGTAAATCATGATCAGGAGCCACTGTCTCAGGCTCTATCCCACTCTCCTTTTCCTAGGTCATATAATCTATTTCTATGTATTCTTTTGCTTTTTATCATCAACTTTTTTAATATTTTAACTCCATCCTATATACAATTTATGAGTCTTATGTTTCACAAACCATTATCTTTTTCTGTAACTTCACTTGAGTATCTCAAGGACATCTCAATCTTGATATGTTGATAACTGATCTCAAAGACTATGTGGCCTGAAACTCTCTCCTGATCTGTACTCATTCACCAAGTAGTACTAATAATGCTCTAGTTGAGTAACTGGAATAATTCTTCCTCAGCAAATTATTGCTATTATCGATATTTTTGTCCCTAAAATCCCTAAAATCTGTTTTTCCCTCACAAATACCATGGACGTTACAATCAAAGACGAAACAACTCTTGCTTGTTCTTTGTGCTACTGAAGATGCCTGCTAAACTGCGTTTGTGCATTAGTTTTGTCCTCTGTAGGGAAAAGGTCTCTCCCACATTGCACTGCAATGATAGAAGGGGTCATTTCTTCACTGCTAGGAAGAAATTCAATTTTTAATTTCTACCACAGAGATAACTTAAAAAGCAATGTATGAAACTTTTAGGAAAACCATGAGTGTCAACATGAAGGGAAGGAAGCTATTTCTAAATATTTCTTATTGTTGAAGTAGAATATTCTCTTTAACAATCATTTGTATAGTGTTTTCTATTTTCTTTGTGTTCTTCTAAGCACTTTCCCATAAGTAACTAACTTTATTCCCACATTAGGACAATGAGATACATACTGCTATAATAATTCACTATATTCAGGTCCTAGTAAATATATAACAACCATATTGGGCTAATCAAGGAGAGCAGGTGTAAGCTGTATTTTTAACTGTTTGTCTATTTCTGTGGTACGTTGTGTGGCCTTTCTAAAACTGACAGTGTGATGACAATGAACACAGATTTAAGACATGTGCACAATTGTATTTGGTGAACTGGTTGAGCCACCTACCAGTTTATAAATTAGGAACCTTGGTTGTTATGGGCTGATGGAACCAGAGAATTGGCATCTCTGATCTACAAGGATTCTGAATTCAGTTTTCTCTACTGATTTTACTGTCTGGAAATCAATCAAATAGTTGGAAAACATATAAACAATTTTAAAGTATTAATGATTCAAAATTCTTACTTTCAGAATCATTGCAGGATGCAAAATCCAAAGTAAGTATTTGAAAAAGTTAGGCAAACATGTGAAAAGAGTCTCTTTTCAAAGCTTGAATAGAGAATTCAATGGAGATAAAGCATTAGAAAATGTGAGAAGATT
>NW_008348789.1:881795-883881 GCF_000622305.1 Nannospalax galili
TGTGTATTATTTAGGCCATAATATTTAAAAGAAAAGAAAAAAAGAAAAAAAACCCCACAAATTCTCAACCAAACCATTTCCAAAAGAGCTATGTAACAGAGCCCACCAATGTAACCTAATGATTGCCAAGGTAATGTTTCTGGTTCTAGAAGCTATGTATATTTAATCCATGTGATTAATAACTGCTATTCCTGTTACAGAGTACTAAACATGATGGATATCTTGGCCGTACCTCACAGCATTTCAAGCACATCAATAACTTTCCACTGTTCATCAATTATGCAGAGCATATTTAATATTCCCTAAAAACAGCTATTAAATTTGCAAACATTTCATTTATTTGCTTTTATCTATGCATTTCTATCCCAACTAACAAAATGCAGTGTATTGATAATTCTCAGGAATAACACAAATTTAACACTAACGTATATTTAAAATAAGTTTTATGGGAGTGGAGAGATGGCTCAGCAATTAAGAGCACTAGCTTCTCTTGCAGAGGAACCCAGTTCAATTCCCAGCACCACATGGCAGGACACACTGACCTGCATATCAAGTTCCAGAGAATTGGATATGGTCTTCAGACTTACACAAGGCCATTGCACATGGGTGCACTTACACACATGCAGGAAATACACTCATGCAATTTTTTTAAAAATCACTTGAAAGTTGCCCTATTTTTAAATGTATATATATATATATATATGAGCTAAAAAATTTTAATTTTAATTTTTTTATTTATTAAAAAATTATTTATTTAATAACCATATAATTAGAAGAGGCATGGCATTACTTTTATTTTATGTATATGAGTGTTTGGCCTTCATTGTACGTGCACCCACCTGTGCGTGTAACGCCCACAGAAGCTTAGACCAGGCTTAATTTTTTTTCAATAAAAAAATTTTTTTAATTATTTAATAACCACATAATTAGAAGCATTTCATTACAACAGCATTGACATATTCAATAACAATTTGCAGAGCTAAGATGCATCTTTTTCAAAATTGGCTGTAACTTTTAGGTTTAACAGTTGAATTAATACAGTTATATAATATTGTACTCTGTATAAACCCTATAAGACATACAATTAAATGAGGTTTTAAACTTTGAAAAAGATCTCCATTTCATCATTAAAATACAGTTTCATACAGAAAAATTCATTTTTAATGCCATTGACACTAAGATGCATATGCGTTTCTAATTTGTATATATCTGATTATTACTAGTCACAGTTGGTTACTTTCTGAGCTCCTTGGCATCTGAGCATGGATATGAAGTCATCAGGTAGATTTCAATGGTAATGTTTTTCACATCTACTAATTATTAAGTAGCATATTTTTATGCTTTGAAGAATTTTTTTTTCAATTTATACACCCACTTCCCAGGTAGCACCCTCCCATAGCCTCCCTCCCCCCACTAGAGCCCTTATACTCTGATATCCCTGCTGCTGTCTGCTGTGTTGTTGGCACCCCCAGCCATTCCCCACTACTTGCCCTTCTGGTGAATCTAGTCAGCCTATCTAGAGGTCTTTGTTTTAGGAGTGTCAGCTGTTCCTCATCTAGCGGTAGCCAGTTGTCAATATTCCTTTGGATAAGATTGGGGTCTGCTGTTCAATTTCCCAGTTCTCTGCTGGGTTACTATCTGTGAATCCCTTTGTCCACCTTGGCCAACGACTCAAAAAAAGGCATCGCCTGTCTGGCATTGTTGCTTGTTATGTGGCCTTTAGCTATACATATGGACTCTTATGAAATTATATTGGCCCCTTTAATCTTTGGTTATACTTTCCTTTTGGGCGTTTAAGGCCACACGGTCGGTCCAGATAAACTGATTTATTTTTACTCTTAAGGTCATTTGCGGATCTGTTCCTCAGGGGTCACATGGGCTTGAAAGGAGCCCCTGGCTCCTTTCTTATACCAGTTCTGCCTATGTGAAGATAAGCCAAAGGTCCTACTCGACCACTGTTGGCTTCACTTGGAAGCATGGCAGAATTTATTCCTCTGTGTTGACCCTCCTCTTTATAGACTGGACACTGGTTCAAGTCCATCTGGTGGAGTCTCCTCAGCCTCCTTGATCAAGAGGATAGGCGACC
>NW_008348789.1:884066-892415 GCF_000622305.1 Nannospalax galili
ACCTAGACATATATTTCTTGATCTGCTATGTATAATTTGTCAGTATGTTGTAGGAGTAATATGGTACTCTCTGGTTTTCAAAACTAGGTAGGCATTCTTTATCTCTCTCATTGTCTCACCCCTCCATCATGGTTTTCCCACTTAAGGGGCCCCCATTTACCCCCTTTCTCCCTTATACCCTTCTCCTATAGTCCATATTTTACTAATTCTTTGAGAATGTCATCCAATATGTTTTGATAATATTCCCAAGTCCTCCAACTCGTCCTAGATCTACCAAGAGTACCCTAACCCACCCTATTTCATTTTTTAGTCTTTGAGAATTTTATTTTTTATGTATTTAATTAATTATTTTTATTTTATGTGTATGAGTATATTTCCTACATGTGTGTAAGTGCACTCATGTCATGCAACACCTGTGAATATCAGGAGAAGGTGTCAGGATCCCCTGGAATTGGAATTGCCGACAGTTGTTAATTACCATGTGGGTGCTGGGAACCGAACCTAGGTCCTCTACCAGAGCAGCCAGTGCTCTTAACTGCTGAGCCAGCTCTCTAGCCAAATTCTTTAAAAATTTGTGTTTTGACCATATCCACTTCCAACTTCCCCTTTTTACTGATTCTAAATCCACTCCTTCTCATTTGCCCTCCAATTTCATATCCTGTTTTTGTTTGTTTTTTGTTTTGGGGTGGGGGTTTCTTGTTTTGTTGTTGTTGTTTTGTTTTGTTTTGTTTTCTGAGACAGGATCTCCCTGTAGCCCTAGCTGGCCTGGAACTCACTATGTAGAACAGGCTGGCCTTGAACTCACAGAGATCTGCCTCTGCCTCCCAAGTGCTAGACTAAAGATGTGTGCCATCGCACCCTGTTCATGTCCTCTTTTTTCCAAAATTTAATGTCCCATAAACTACAACTTGAGCTGTCCATATACTTATGGATGTGGGGGCATGAAATCATGGTGTGCTTACCAAGACCCACATGCTCAAAGAAAACTGACCCTCCTTCCTCCAGAAGCCAGCATCTTTCCTTAGCTCTTCAGTTAGGAGTGGGTGCTCATGAACACTTACCCACTCCATGGTAGAATAGTGTCTTGTTGGAGAGATAGCTCAGCCATTAAAGGCTGTATAGTACACTCTAAACTCTTTTTGTTTTTCACTGGTCTTAGTGTTTGAGGTATATTTTCTCTCCTACTTGGTATGTTTAATATATGTATCAGAAACTAATGCAGATGTTCTTTACTCCACAATATTCTAAGGTTTTCTGTGTGCTCCTGCCAATGTACTGTATATTTACATCATCTATGAATGTGTCTATTTATCATAGTATTTATTTCAAATTGGGTGATTTTCAATTAATATAACAGTCACATTCATGATGCAATAAGAATTTAAGAGAAGAAGAAATTAAAATTTCATTCACTTTGTGCAGTGTGAAATAGAAATCATGTGTTCTGTGCATATATATCTAAATAAAACATGATCAACAAAATATTTTTCATTAGATAGTATATCCTAGGTGCTGGAGAGAGATGGCTCAGTGGTTAAGAACATTTGATGCTCTTAATAGAAGATCAGACTTTGGTGGCCAGCACCCATGTCTGGCAGTTTACAACCACCTGTAACTGCAGCTATAGGTGATCCAACTCCCACTTCTCCATTCCAAAGGCACCTCCACACACGTGGCACACACACACACACACACACACACACACACACACACACAAACACACACTGACACACATTCACATAAATAAAATTAAAAATAAATCTTTAAAAGAATATAGTAAGTTTGGGCATAGTGGTACATGCCCTCAATCCAGCACTTGGGAAGCAGAGGTAGCCAATTCTCTGTAAAATCAAGCCAACCTGGTATATATAGACACCCTCTACCAAAAGAAGGGGATACATCTGCCATGAAAATCATACTTTTAAAAAATGACATATCTTCCTCAATAGTCCTTGAGCCCTGGGTGGTTTAAGTTTAATATGGAAGGCTTGTCCAGGGGCCAACCCTCTGTAGTCTCTTATTCGAGTGCTACACTTTGGCCAGTTGCCCCTTGTGTTCACCAGCCTCTGTGGCATGGGGTAACTTTGTTGATGAGAGTAGAGAGATGCATTAGTATTCTCTCAATCCTTTGTTGCAATAAGTTCTGTGACCAATAGGTATAGAGGTTCCATTGTAGATGTGTCACTTAGGGTTGGGCATCTCAAAGACATGTATTCCCTGTATGTAACCCATTGTAGAACTCTGTAATAGACTCCATCTATTGCAAAAGAAATTTTTTAGTAAGTGGTGACTGGGATACTTGTCTGGAAATATAAGGATCCATATTTAACATATGATAAGAAATTAAGTTTGTCTATGGATACGACAGACAAGAATTTCTCTAAGATCTATGGCCTCTCCAGCCATGGTACCATTATGGGAGAGAGAGGACAGAAAGATTTTAAGAGCCAACGGAGGAGGTGCATGCCATAAGAAAGAGTCTTTCAGGTCCTGGGACAATGCTCAGAGCATAGAACTGGGGAAATGGGCAGGAGGCCACAACTTTGGCAAGAAAGTATTGGCAACTGATCACTACTGGATAAAGGAGTGTTGATCTTCTTTAAGAAAGTGATGCTAGACAGGCCTAACAGCTTCCAGTGAATGAACTCTCACCACGGGACATTTAGGTACATAAACTTAATTTGATATTTGACAAAATGCATGACATCCTGTGGGAGGGTGATGGGGGTGCAGATATGGGAGGGGGTGCTAAATATGATTAAGATACATTATATAAAATGTACAAATTTTAATACAAATATATTAATCAAAATGACATAGCTTCCTACGTCTAATAATAGCATTATTCAGCCAAAACTTGTCTTTGTATTTATATATATTCTGGATAGCTTTCACAAAGAAATATTTTAGGAATGGAGATTTCTGGTCTCCAAAACTTCTTAGCCAATTATAAGGCAACAGCGAAAGATACAAACGCAAACCGCATGAAGGAAATTGTGGTGCTGTGGTGCTTTCACTTAAATCGTTTACGATGGCCAGCATTGTCAGAAAATCTACACTGAAGTTTGTGAGATGATTAGACTTTTCATTCTCCTCATCCCTCCAACACCTTCTTTGATTATGCTAAAATTTAAACAGACTGTATCTTTCTTAGTGTGATCAATTTATCTATGCCTTGGACTTCAATCACAATTTCTATGTGTTGCCTAGAAATGTGCCTTGGATTCTGCCATCTCTTTTGAAATCTTTTCAATACCTCTTGCTTATCTACTCATTCTTATCAAATCAGCAGAAAATCCATCATTGCCTTACCATGAAATTTTCCTCCATAGTTTTCTTGTTGCATAGTTTTTTGAATCTGAAAGATTCCAGTGTCTTCTAGGTTCTATTCCTAAACTGTCTCTCAACTCTGTATTTATAGAAGCCAGACAAACGTGTTATATAGCTTCTGCTTCAGACTTTATTATAGTATCAATGCTATTATTAACATATTGATAGATGTATTGGTCTTCCACTTGGAAGCACACATATCAAGACATAAATGAGTATCTGTATTTCAGCCTCTGCCATTCTGTAACCAACTTTATTTCTGTAGCCATATGCTCATCTATAGAGCAACCTGGCCCTGAATATGCTGTTCTTGGCATACACTGTTGACTTTGATAATACTCCTCCATCTTCTTGGAATGTATTCTCTTTTACATTCCATTAAATTCTTGTTTTAAATACTGTAAAATTCTTCTCAAATGTCTTTTCCTGATAATCCACTGATGTATAATTAAAATATTCTATTGGTACCAGCAATAACTTCAAGGATATTCCTATCTTTAGAATTAAATTATACTTATAGATACATCTACATATTTATCTCAAAGTGCATTTTTTGCCTATTTGAGAAAAGTGTTCATAAATATATTTACATATACATATATATGTATTTGGAACAAGATGTGTATGTAGGTATATGTTTACAAAAATATGGCCACACACACCTAAACATACACACACACGCACACACACACACACACACACACATATATATATATAAAACACAAAAGTTCAATAAATTTAATATGACTATTAATGGAATTATCACAGACTACAGAGACAAAAATAATTTGCATGAAACTATGTAAATGATAACAATGAGCAGAACTACTTTTTATGCTAAACTTAAAAAATGAACAAGTATTACAACCTCCCAATTTTATGTTGCAAATCACAGTTCTTCTACATGACTGAATTTTATCTCATTGAGCTTACATTCTCGATTCATGAACTGATAAATGATTAATTTGTTTCCATTATGGATATTTTATGGAACTAAGCCAGCAAGAGCAGAAATTACATGATTTTATACATACTTGGAATCTAAGCAAGTTGACGGCATAGAAGTAGATAAAGACTAGAAGATTCCAGAAGGTGGAGAGAGAAGTAGACATGGTAGAAATAGAACTTTTATTATGTAATAATTAGATGGTCAGGTGTTTAATCCTACTGCTTAGAAGGCTAAGAGAGATCATGAGCTGCAGGCTCTCCTGGACTAAAAGTAAGACTGTATCAAGACAAACAAGACACAACAAATATAGAAATTCATGAGTTCTAGTCTACGTAAGTTCTCATATTTGAGTTAGTAATAATATGATGCCAAAATATAAAAATTGCTCTTCTAAATAATGTTAAAGATTTAATCATTTTCTATAATATTATGTGTGAGTGTTTGCCTGCATGTGTAAACATGTACCATCACTGTGCCTGGAATCCTTAGAGGACAGAAGAAATTGTCAGAACCCCTTGAACTGAAGTTACAGGTGATTGTATGCCAGCATGTGGGTGCTGGGAACTAAACCCCAAATCTGCTGCAAGAGCAGCAAGTACTCATAACCACTGAGACATTTCAAAAACTCTCCTCTAATATTTATTTAAATAAATTCAATGCCATACAGAGGGGCTAGAAAGTACATAATAACACTAAGATATTTTGAATATTTAATGGACTCAGTTTTTAAATATTGTTATTTGTAATGTTAGTAAGATTAGATACAGTGTCTTTAACAGCACTTCCAGTTTAAGTTTTATTCAATAAGCCTCACTGAAATAATTTAATATTGGACATAACTTTTCTACAATATCAATAGCTGATGCAGCCACTCTGCTTGGTATTGCTGAGAATCTACTGATGTTGACATGAAACAGCTGTGTTCCAACCATTTGTCCTCTTCCATAAGGTTAAAAAGGATAAAGTAAATAATACAATGTTTTCAGCACACCAGTTAAAAAAAAAAAGACCATGTTGTTAAAACAGGGAAAAAGAACGTCCCCTAGAGGATTCTCAGCCTCATTCGTAAAAGAGTTTAAGAATGGACCCATATGGAAGCTTTTACAATTTATTAGGACTTTTTTTCTTCTTTTTTCTTTTTCTTTTTTTTTTTTTTTTTTTTTTTTTTTTTTTTTGGTCTTTTTGAGACAGGGTGGGTCTCCCTGTAGCCCCAGATGGCCTGGAACTCACTATGTAGACTAGGCTGGCCTTGAATTCACAGAGATCTGCATGTCCAAGGTAAGGGCAAGCTGGAAATCTTGGAAGTTGCCTTGAGGAGGAGAATGGTGAGGAGGAAGAAAGAAAGTCCTGAAGCCATGCAGGTTTATAGCCTGCATGAAAGTCAAACATGAGACTGACTGGCTTGCCCTGTAACCTTATAGAATAAAACTGGATCATTTATTCTTATTTAAATATAAACTTATTTCAAACAAGAATCGTTAGCTTTCTCTCATATGTTTTTCAGAGTAACAACTAATATATTTCTTTTCTAATACATAAATCTGTATTAACATATTAATGGTGAGAGAGCACTTATCTTTGCTGACCCCACAGCCACATTTATGCACAACCTGGGGGTCTTTTCAATTTTTTTTTTGCATTTTGTACTGGGAGAGGCAACACTCCTTTATTCAGAATCTTCAGTGAAGATGGGAAGTAAGCTATCTAGGGAATTCATTCCTTACCAAAGGGGCTCTGTGGAAGTAACTGAGAGATCCTGACCATGATTAGAGGTAACAGGATAATAGCATGCTGCCCTTTCTACTGTACTGTAAGGCCCAAGGATATTTGTCCTAGAATGTGACTTAAATCAATGATCCTGAATATGTGTGTGTGTGTGTATGGGTGTTTGTGTGTGTGTGACATCACTTAACTGAGTTGATTACATAACTTTTAATTTGCATCATTTAATTCATTTCTATTTTATAGTAAAATAATGGAAATTTTCAGTATTTTTTAGCATATTAACAGATAAATATCCTCTACTATAGCCTCTGGTTGTGGTAGATGTATATGATATAATTGCTAGGGAGAACATGTTTGTAATGATTTACTTTGCCCTTATATGAAATCAGTACAGTGATTTATTACATATTTTCTGCATTTCTGAATTGGTATCAATAGAATTCTCTTGGATGTTTTCCTTGGTTATCTGGAGTTTATCTTGACACAAACACAGGCATCAAAGTCTAATTTCATTCAAGAAGCAGAATTATGCAATAATTAAAGGGTCTTGAAAAAATTCCTAAGCTTTCTTAAGAAGAAAGAGTTGCTATTTTCATCGTTAAAATTAACTACTAGCTATAGCATATCGGTATCAATAGAATTCTCTTGGATGTTTTCCTTGGTTATCTGGAGTTTATCTTGACACAAACACAGGCATCAAAGTCTAATTTCATTCAAGAAGCAGAATTATGCAATAATTAAAGGGTCTTGAAAAAATTCCTAAGCTTTCTTAAGAAGAAAGAGTTGCTATTTTCATCGTTAAAATTAACTACTAGCTATAGCATTGTTATGAGTTAAATGAAAAGATACCCGCACTTCAGTTTGCTTTAGTACATGACACACAGTAACTTACTTTTCAATACCATGGTTTCATCATCATATCAACAGGGTACTTAATTCAGATACAGTTAGGAAAATTTATAGAAAAAACAATAAATAAGAATTTAAATATGGACAATATATACATATACTACTCACTATTTCAAATCTGCACTAGGAAACAGAAATACATACTTATTGACATGAAATATTCATACAATGACCAGCCACATTTTCCAAGTAAGAAATTATCTTGTGCTCATTTAACCAAAAAAAAAGTATATTTTCTAAATAGTGTTATTACTATTTTTATTTTATTTGTATGAGTGTATTGCCTGCATGTGTTTAAGTGCATCTCTGTCATGCAATGCCCATGGAGGTCACAAGAGGGCATCCGATGTCCTGGAACTGGAGTTATGGATGGTTGTTAGCTGCCAAGTGGATACTGGGAATCAAACCTGAGTCCTCTACAAAAGCAGCCAGTGTTCTTAACTGCTGACCAATTTCTCCAGTCCGCCACCCCAAAAATGTATATCTGTGGCAAGATTTTTTTAAACATAACTTCTGTAAAGTCATGAACAAATATTAATAGCTATGGGAAATTCTTCAAGTTACATGTGTATGAAATGCATGTTTTTTGACATTGACATTAAAATAGATATTATTTCAGCTTTTAATTTTATGTCACATACTTAATTGTTCCATGTAAGAAATATTCCTCCTGGGCTGGAGAGATGACTCAAAGATTAGGAGCACTGACTACTTTTACAGAGAAACTGGGTTCAATTCCCAGCATCCACATGACAGCTTACAACCGTCTATAACTTCAGTTCCAAGGAATTCAGCAACTTCTTCTGACCTCCATGGGCACTGCAGGACACAAGTGCACTTACACACATGCAAGTAATATATTCATACACACAAAATTAAAATAAAATATTTATAATGTAACAGTTCTGCTAAAAACATATTTGATTTCAAAACCAATGGCATTTTATTTATAAATACCTCCTGTCTTTTTTCCCCTGAAAATATGTAATTAGAAATGATAGCACAGTGAAATGCCCTTGCTACAAAGAAATATGGCATTTCAGGGGTTACTTCTTTGTTCTTGCAAAACATACAAACGCTTTTCACATTATTTTAAAATAACTTACAAGTGTTGTAGTTTCGGACTGTATTTCAAATGCACATGTAAGATGAGCAGAATATATTCTCCAGCACTGATCTTCTTGATAACTCCCTCTGCCCTCTCATTTTTGAGCTGATGAGTAAGGGCAGTCAAAATGGGTTGAAATTGTCTTACAGATGCCTCAAAAAGCATGGTCACAGAGTAGCAGATGTGAAAGAAAATACCAACTTGTTATTTCAATATTACACTAAATTAGAAAGGATAGGAAACTCAGAGTCTAAAAGCCTGTAATTTTGTTGATCTTTTGCAAATTACTGACTATATAAGATTTAAATTTTAAATAGTTAAATGTAGA
>NW_008348789.1:892490-896237 GCF_000622305.1 Nannospalax galili
TTTACCCTTTATATATTTTGCTGGTTAATGTCATGTGGTCCAAGTTATATCAACAATATTGAACTTGAGTCAGTATTAATAAATTCTGATGCTTATTCCACATTCTGTTTTCTCTGCATCTGACCTGTAAGTGATCTTTCTGTTTCTTTTCAGATCTAAGAATATCATGTTTCTTTCCTAAGAACATGCAGGTGTTAACTCCATTCAGATAGGGCATGTCATGCTGCTGTAGCCTTGCTCTGGTTATCTGCATAAACCTAAACACTCCCTTCTCTCCTTCCCACTGAGATTGTCTTTCCATTGGCAGTGGTGTTGCATTCTTGCCTGGAAAAAACCTCATTATCAGTCAAGTGAATGACAACAGTTTTCTGTGTACAACATGCAAAGTAGAATCTATGCTCATAATGATGGTTTCTATGTAAAGGCAATTTCCCAATCTACCCTGTTCAAACTATTACAGCTTTTTGCATTTAGGAAGAAAAGAAATAAAGGAGAGAGAAGGGAGTGAGAGAGGGAGGGAGGCAGGGAGGGAAAAAGGAAAAGACAATTGGAAGTTTGTTTAGTTGGGGGCATATTATTAATGAGGCCATATACTAGAAAATCAAATGCATTGTTTCTCTATTTTTTTCCTCTTAGTAACAAAGTAAAGTGAAAAATATTGCTTTAAGGCATTGTTTTTCATTAATCAAAACACATTATATAGTAAGTTGTTCTATACATTTCATTTATAGTATGACTTCAATGAATTATTTAATCTTTAAAAATCAATTCACAGAAATTGGACATCTTCATCAAGTACATCATGACATTTTGAAATATGCACTCTTGATGGAATGGCTAAATGGAGCTCATTAGCATGCATTAAAGTATGATGATTTCTAATTGCCACTCATAATATTTGGTAATTAGACTCTTACTGATCATGAAGAGGAAACATTTCCACAAAGAATATATGCTGTGCTTTAGAATGTGGATAAAGCAAAGGGGTTTTTTGAAAATTTCCAACAGTGAAACCTGTAAAGAAAAGATTACTGAAAGGAATAAAATATCCACAAAATGGAACACTGTCTACATTGCAGATTTTATTACATGAACTTTCAAACTCGTGTAAGTATGCAAAAGAAAATATTTATGACTTAGAACCGACCAGGCAAATAACTATGCAGTGATTTAATCATGTTCCCTATAAAAACATGAATGATACCATTCTGCCTCAGTACTCTAACACCGAAGAAGCAGAAAATAATCCTTGAACGCCCATCAGAAAGCGAATAGGTATGACTAGTGTTAAACACAACACTCAAGAGAAAACAGGATGAAACAGAGGTGAGAAGTGCTCATTTTCAACAACAGATACAAAGTTATAGAGAAGAAATTGGTGAGGATCATTCCATTATCCTAGAAACTAAAGCAATTTTCACCTATTGCAAATTTAAAATGAGATAACTGTTTGGAATGGAAGCAGTATAAATATATTTTCACAAACACTGGGTATCTAAAAATAGTTCAACATTTATACTTGCCAAATCTGCTATAATCTGCTACATTATAAAATAATGTAGTGGCATATATGCTGTAAGTATTATGTCTTATGTCATATTTTACTTGTTTATATTGCTTTCATAGATCACAAACTTTCAGGGAAGGACACAAACCTTTTGTGAGACTGTACCTAGATAGAAAATAATAGAAGAAATATGATTATACAACTACGGGCTCTATTAAAATAATATAAGCATGATTTTTATCAAATATTTAAAAACCAAAGAAATGTAATTTTTATGCATTATATTCTGTTTTTTAAAGATCAAAATATCTGAGAGATTATTTCAATTATCACAGCATTAATATACGACATCACAGGAAATGCTTTCTTGAAACTCTGACAGTGTATTCTTACAGGTAGATGACATACTTTTGGGGAATCGAGGAGGGTTGTCATTGACGTCAGTGAGTGTGATGTTGACGAGTGTTGTTCCAGCCAACCCACCCAGTTGTCCACCCATATCCTTCGCTTGAATGAGGACTTGGTATTGTTCTTTGACTTCTCTGTCCATGTTTGGCAACGCTGTTCTAATAACACCTTAGGGGAAAAGTAATATTACAGGATCAATATAAAAAACACCATGTTTCCCAAAGTACACCAAAACACAAAAAAAGTGATTATATCTAAATTCACTAGCAATAATATACTCAATAATATAATGTGTCTTTCAAAAATAATAAAAAGCCTCTTAAAGAAACAAAATATTAAAAAGTTTTAACTACCTCAAAGTTGGGTTGTAACTTTATTATAGTCACAGCCACATACTGAAATGCAGTAAGAAGAAAAGCTAGAAAATTGCGGAATAGCTGTAAACCATGGTCGTGCTTCTTTAAGTCAGCTAGGTTTGCCTTATTTAAAAAACATCATTCTAAGTTTAGATGAAGAAATTACTAAAATTTTTAGATAAAATCACATATGTAAAATAACTTTGTTAGTTATGCCAAGCTGAGCTTTTGATTCCCAAGATTACTGAGGTTTCTGTATTTTTGAGAGTTAAGTAATCTAATTATCTTTAAAACACATGAACTATGCCCTCTACATATTATTGTTATCTTTCATGATTCTCCTTAATTATTTTAATGACAGTTATTCTGCCCCTCTGACCTCCTTAGCAGGCATATCATTATTATTAAAGCTGAAGCTTTGTGTCCATTTCTATCAAGGCAATCTATTGTTTGGGACAGTACCCAGTGCTTAGAAAACATTAAGTATGTGACTGACAAAATGAATGACTGGTGAAAGAAGGAATTGATTTCTAAGTGGCTAATCTCACCGGCATGAATCTTGGAGTGAGTATGCAAATTTATACATGACCATCATTTTCTATTCTTGTATCCCCTTATAGAACTACTTTATATTTATATTTATTCATAGAGGAAGAAGTAAGACTTTAAGAATTATTTGGAAGTGAAATTCATAAATTTTATGGCAAATTCCACTAGTCAAGGGTTGTACATAGAGATTGAAGAGCCTTTACCTTAAGCACATATGACTTTGGTCGTGATGGGTTATATAGGATGGATAATAGCATATATGAATAATAAAATATAAACCACCAACACAGCATATAACATTCCTTTCACTATCCCAGTATACAGTCATATATCTGTGCCTGCTACTGTCTACTTACCGAGTGCTACTTGTGTTAATGCATATTGAACTGCAATCTGAGATTTGTCTGACACTTGGCAGGGAATAGTTACAAACAGACATTCTTCTTTTTTGGTCCTAATGCTTTATTCATGAATTGGTACTGACAACATTTAAATCCAATCTGTTGGTCTTCTCTTCAGCTCAGACTCCTGATATTTTATTTACAAGTCCTCTAAAACTAAGCTTTAAAATTCTACACCTCAGTCTTACTGTTACACACCTTACACAATTTGGCATTTCTGAAGTGCTCTGCCACACTTTCTAGATAAACACGTGGGTTTGACTCCGGTGCCTCACGCTGTCTTGTCTTCCATTGACCAAAAACTATCTTTCACCATTCTTTCTCTCTCTCATATATAAAATATTATATTATATAATATATATACACTTCAATGTACACATATTTTTTAGTACTCATTTGCCAGCATGAAAACTTTAAATAATAGACAGAAAGGGGTGAGAAAAAGAGGGGGAGAGAGAGAGGGAAAAGGAGGGAGATGAAGAGGAGGAGAAGAAGAAGAAGAAGAAGAAGAAGAAGAAGAAGAAGA
>NW_008348789.1:897614-917921 GCF_000622305.1 Nannospalax galili
AGATCAGTAATCAGAACATATATTGTACAGAAATGTGCATGGAAAAAAATTAAGGGCTGTAGAGATGGCTCAGTGGGTACTGTGCTTACTATATGAGGACCAAAACTGGGCTGCTCAGAACACATTAATTCCATTTTCTGTACAACATATCCAATCATGTCAAACTCAGCAATGCTATGGGCACACACTGTTAATTTCTTTAACATTTATTTATTTGGGGAGGGCATGTGCCACAGACTGTATGTGTTCAGAGGACAAGCTACAAGACTCTGTTCTGGTTCTCTCTTGCGATGTGAGTTGCAGGGATTGAACACAGTCGGGCAGCAAGCACCTTTACCCACTGAGCCATCTTACCATTCCTACTTTCCTTAGTTTTAGAAAAGAGGTATCACCTTTTACACACATATGTGTATTTATGTATATGAATTCTTCCTATGACTCAGTTTAGTCATTGGCAGCACCTTTCTTATTGAACAGCCCAGAAAACAAGTAACCCCTTTTTTACATGAATGCTCCACAGCTTCCTATGTACATGTATGACTTCATCAAGCAAATGTTTTCTTTTATCTGTTATTTTTTCATTTATTCATTCATTTTGTGTCTGTGTATCTGTGTATGTGTATATGTACATAGGTGCACATGTAGCACTCCACCTGTATGGAAATCAGAGAACAATTCTGTGTAGTCAGTTCTCTCCTTCTACCACATGGGTTCCCAGAGATTCAACTCAAGTCCTCAGGCGTAGTGACAAGCACCCTTATGTACTAATAAATCTCAATAGCCAGTATTTTTATTTCAAGGACAAGCACTTTTAGATCTTTCAGCTCATGTTTGCATTTTATTATTTCTTTTGTAAAAATTCATTTATTTATTTTGTGTATGTTTGTCTGTACTGTTTTTTGTTGTTCATTTTCCTATGTGTTTGGTACACAGGACTTTGTGTGCATGTGGAGGCCACAAGGCAACTATCGATACCTTTCTCAAGACCCTTCACCTTGTTTTAGAGACAACGTCTTTCACAAAGACCTCATACTATAACATTAGGCTAGCCTAGCTGGCCAGCAAATTCCAGGGATCCACCTGTCTGTCACCACAGCTCTGGGATTAGAAGCATTTGCCAACACATCTGGACTTTTATGTAGGATGTATAGCTCAAACTTATGTCCTCACGCTTGTGAATAAAGCACTTTCCTCACTGAGCTTTCCCCCATGCCTCAAAGTTGTTTTTAAAGATTGGAAATGCAAAATTCAAGCCAATAATTTTAGATATGTATCAGTAGTCACCGAATATTATTGCACACATGCAAAGCATTGTAAAATAGATAAATCTGTGTGTGGTTTACTCTTAGTGACTGCACGCTTCCTTGACAATGCTTTTGCTTATACTCATTGGCTTCCATTGATTTTCTTGTACTTGTGTGTTTACAATCAACCCTATTTTAATGTTTCATATCAATTAACTCATTCTGTCATAAATGTTTGAAAGAATGAGTACTCTGTGTAGGTAAAACTTTTATTTTTCCATTAAGAGAAGGATTATGGGGGCACAGGTAGGCAGATCTCTGTGAGACTGAGGCCAGCCTGGTCTACATAGTAAGGTCCAGGCAGGCTGAGACTTGGGAGACCTATCAAAAAGAGCAATCAAAAATAAAACTGATCAGTCAATCAAAGAAGGTGCACTATATCGTGCCAGAATCAACTTAGACACCCAAGTTCTGCAAGACTGTACTCTGGCCTAATACAATTTCACTTTTTAAAAAGATTTATTTTCCTTTTATGTTTATGAATTTTTGCCTTTCATATATGTATATAAGTGGGCTATGTGTGGGCTTGGTGCCCACAGACACCAGAAAGAGTGCTTCGGATCCTCTGAAACTGGAATTGCTGTTAATTGTGAGCCACCATATTGAGTGCTAGGAATAGAACCCAGGTACTTTGCAAGAAAGGAAGTGCTTTTAACCTATGCAGCCCTGAGGACAATTTTCAAGCAATAAAACATAATGTTTATGTAATATTTAAAGTATTGTCTTAATATATAAGGTGTGGTCTTTGCTATGATTCTGATGTTTTTTTTTTAATTTTTATTTTATGTGTATGAGTGTTATGCCTGCATGTATGTAAGTGCACCTGTATCATGCATGCCATGCCCGAGGAGGACAGAAGTGGGTCTCAGATCCCCTGGTTGTCAGCAGCCATTTGGGTCCTGGAATTTGAAACTTGGCCTTCTAAAAGAAGGGCCAGTATTCTTAACCACAGAGACATCTCTCCAGCCCCTCTGATGTGGATCTTTAAACAATCATCACATTATTTTAAAGGATAAAGGAATAAATATGATACCAAGTTGACTTCTAAATATCTGTGAGTTTAACCACAGACAAATTCTCCCCTCAGTCTTACAGAAGCTCCTCTTGACCAGTGTAAAACCATTTAAAAATGCAAAATTGCATGTGTAACAGTTCAAATGGGAAATTTTATATTCGATCTATTTTTACCATAATTAAAATTTTTTAATTAAATAACTGGTGTTGAAATGAAATAGCATAAGCCTTTGTCAAGTGAGAATTGGTTAATTTGAAAAAATACAATGTAAGACAACATGACTTTTTTTAAATGTCCTCATGCCCACTTATTAATTCATCATAATTTTATTTATTTCATTTTTTTAACTTTTACAAAAACTTTATTGAGAATTTCATACATGTTTTGATCAAATCCATGTCCACTCCCTCCCATCCAACATTCTCCCCTCTGAAGAGGTAACCCTAAAATCTTTTAAGGATTAGATACAAGCTCCCAAATATTTCTGACATTTTGACATTTTGGGCCTTTGGAACAGTGTGTTGCTAACAGGCCCAAGGACATTTTGATTTTTAGCACAGAAAATGGCTACATTCTTTGAGGTCTTTTTATCCTATCTGCCTAGTCAATTCCTACCTCCTATTCTTATCAAGCCATCCTCTGAAGGGGTTACCCAAATTGCTAATAGGGAATAGGGATGCAGACTGCTCTGGTTTCTTCATATGAACATTTGAAAATTGCCCTGTTCTGACTTTTTTCTAGTTCATGTGTAGAACTTGTAATGCTAATTACTCTTGCCTTTACTTCTCCTTCACATCTCCTATTTATGATTCAAGGACTCTCTTTTCCCCTTAGAGACAAGAGTTATGCAATTTGGAAGTCTTTTAGATAGACTCACTGAAGGGATACTCCAGTTGCCTCACCCTGTGTCCCTATTCAACATGACATATTTTTTAAAAAGTATTTATTAATTTTTACTTATTTATTTTTACTGAGCTTTTGTGCATTTCATGTAACACTTCTAAATCAAATTAACACCTCCGTTTCCCTGAAGACTAACTCTCATAGTTCTAGAGGACACTATGCAAGCTGCCAAGGGAGAAAGCCAATCAATGGTCCAACCCGGCCCTAAAATCTTATAAACATAGTGACTGGTATCAGCACACTACCTCTACTGGTGCAGTAGTGGCACTGTTATCTGGGGTGGGGGGAGGGGGGGAATCAACAAATCAACAGTGATCTAATTGGACTTAAAGCCCTCTTAATGGGAGTGAATTCATGGGTATCATTGTAATTATACTCAAATATACATGATTGCAGTGGCCATAGATCCTAGCGAAAAACCTATCTCTGTCATATCTCTAGACAAATGAAATGTCTTACCATAGCTAAATATGGATTATTTTATTTACAGATAGTATACAGTAAACCTCTCATCAAAAAAGCTCCTTTTTGCAACAAAAGGAGGCTACTTCAGAGTTCAGAGTACATACAGGGAATACATGTCTGAGAGGCGACAAGCCCCAGGTGACCTATCTACAGTGAAATCTCTACATCTAAAGCTCATGAAACATAGTGGAGTAGGGGTTGGAGAGAATACTGGTACATCTCTCACCTCTCACCGGTGAAGCTTCCTTATACAACAGAGTTTCATGTACACAGAAGGCCACAAGTAGCTAAAGTTTTAGAGAATAAGAGACTGCAGAGTGTGTGTTCTTGAATAGGACTCCTATTATAAACCTCTCCCCCCACGGCTCAGGGACCATTTTGGAAAAGGGGGAGCAGAGATTGTAAGAGACAGGGTTGGTGCATGAGCATAGGGAAACAGAGCTTTCAGTCCACTGGAAGCTTGCTCATGTGAACTTGTGGCAATGGTGGCATTGAGCACAAGACCCAGGCCAACTCAATCAGACAAGAGCCCAGTGTGGTGTGAAAGAAATTGTTGGCAGGCAGTCCTAGTCTGAGAACTGTTGGAGACTGATGGCTGCTGGGAGAGGGAGAATAGACATTCCTTAAGATTTCCAGATAGGCTGAATAGACTCCAGAAGATGAACATGCACCAAAGGACGTTTAGATAAAATACTTGAGTGGATGGCACTTAACACATATGGCAAAATAGATGAGGCCCAGTGTTGAGGGGGTATGGGAGCATGGATGGGGAAGGGGGGGTCTTAATTTGATTACATGGTACATTTTGTACCAATCTAAAGTTACTTAGACTAGTCATGTAGTAACTCAGACTAGGTAAGTAGGAACATTTTAATATGTTAAAGAATTTAGCAAAATAAGACACAGATGTCAATTATTCAAAGTAGTGTTTGCTTTCCTGAATAGAAGATCACTGTTATCATGGGCATGGAGCCATAGCATCTGATTTCATGTACTACATTAAATGTTACATTATTTTGTATATTTATTATTTCATTTAATTTCTATAAACTACATTTTTTTCATATGATAAACTAAAACATATTTGAATTTGACACAACCAAGTATCACCTGAGAAGAGAGACTCAAATGAGGAATTATCTAGATCAGGGTAGCCTGGAGACGTGTGTGGAAGATTGTCTTTATTGTTAACTGACTCAGCCTAGTGTAGGTGGCACCATTCCATAGGTCAGACCCTAAATTTATAAAGTAAAGAAACATAACTGAGCATAAGTAGAGGGCAAGCAAGCAGGGAATCCTGTATTTATAGTCCTTAGCTGCCTGCTTGATTTCCCCACTACAATTGACTTAACCTGGAACTATAAACATAATAAAACTTTTCTTCTCTAAGTTGGATTTGGTCAGATTATTTCATCAAAACAGTAGACATTCAATTAGAACAACATGTCAATATACCATTTCACTGTTATATAAACATTAAATATGATAGAAATATTTGTGTGATGTTTTAAAAATTCTCCAATATTTTGTATTTTTGAAATATCATTGAGGGGGCTTAAGAGATGACTCAGAAATTAAGAGCACTGTCTGCTCTTGTAGAGGACCGAGGTTCAGTTTCTAGCACCCACATGACAACTAACAATCATCTGCATCTTCAGTTCAATCATGAGATCTGACATCCTCTTCTGACCTCTGCAGGCATTACACAATATGAGTGCACTTATACACATGCAAGACAAGAAACTCATAAAATATTAAATATCATTGAGCAATAGTTTCAGGAATATAAGTGAATATATATTTTATATATATATCCATTTCTTGGTTAAGGAATTTTATATTAATATCTATTTATGTTTATAAGTAAGTTGGTATATCTACTTAAAAAGTGGTGCCACAATTGTATATCAAACAGCAAGAATAATACAAAATTAATTTACATTTTCTTCAAATGAATAAAAACTGATGAATTTATTTCTTCCTAAATGTAACAAATTTTTGATGAGTATCTTCCTCTAATAATTGTTTCAAATGGTTTTCTACATTCAAATATGGAAATGTTTATATATCTTTGATTTTTCATGAATTTTATTTAACAACAGCAAAAGGAATGAGGAAAGGAAACTACACAGCTGGAACAAATGGAGACTATTTCTGAGAAAGTGCAATTATCCTTGATTTTTTATTTATTTTTATGTACCACAAGGTGATAAATTTGACAAAAGTCTTCTTAATGCTTTCTGTGCGTGAAGAACTAGTTTTCATTCTCTTAATGAAGTGCCTCATCATCCACGCTTTTCCTGTCTAGTGGTCTGAGGCAATGTTACTTGCAAGACTTCTGTCTCCAGTGAAAATCAATGCCTCAAAAATCTATTATATCATTTATGCCAGAATAGATTCACATTTACTTACAAATAATAAGCCTTATGGAAATTATAAATGTAAGTGCATGAAGGCATTATATATGCATATTCAAATGGAAAATAATACTTTTTACATGCATTAGAATTCATCTGTGGTTCAAACTGACCCATATAAAGTTAAGGTAGGAGCTTTTGATTTTATCTATATAGTTTTATTCTGAATTCAACAATAATTTTTAACTTATTATGCTCAAGTTCATATTTTAGGAATTTTTATTCTGTTTTATTTAGAAGTGGGTTTCATCTGTTTTACCTACAGGTATTCTTTCAATATTAGATCTTTAATCTTTCCTTGAAATTTATCTTGAGTTTGAATAACTCCCCTGTGCTGTAGAATTCATCACTGCAACTCCAAGATGCTAGCTTAATCCTCACTTTCTTACTTCACCAACTTCTAAATCCACTTGTTTTACTTCTGCCTGCCCTAGTGTCTCTGGGGGGTGATGCTTAGGGGCTGAAGGAACCTTAATGACTCATACAATCTATATTTCCATTTGTAGCCATATGTCAGTTAAGATGAAGTTGGATGTAATACATAAATCTATAAGACAAAAGAGCACACAGTGATTCCATGTGCTAAGAGGAACTACTTTTCATGATTCTGACTCATTATTACACTATGAGTTCTACCTGTTGTTCTACTTGTGGGGACATTGTGTGTTCATGAACTTCACAAAGCAATTTCCTGAATCAATTTCTTATCTAACATCAATTTTCTTGTATAGGTACCTATGATTTTTTATAGCCAAATTACAATCATGTCCTTAAAATATTACCATATATTTGCCTATATTTACCATCATATTTCTTTAAAAAAAACACCTTGTAATTATCACTTCCACAGACAGACACTGCTGATATCTGGCATTCTGGCTTTTGATTTCTAATACTCTATCCAGCAAATGATAATAACCTTTCTAGATCTACCACTGATATTTTTTAAAAGGGTTTCTTAAAATAGATAAACCTAACTTCTACCAAGCCTGATGATCTGAATTCAATTCTGGGGGTTCTGCATTTTGCAAGAAGAGGATAAACTGACTCCTGAAAGTTGTTCTGACATACATAGGCTTTTTCTCTATCTCTCTGTATGTGCATGTAATAATATAGAGAGAATATATATATTCTCAATTTCTTCATTGAGAATTTCATACTTTGTTCCAGTTTTATTTTCTATTGCTGTAATAACTTATGGACCAAAAACAGCTTGGTGAGGAAAATGTTTATTTGGCTTATAGCTCACAGCCAGCCAGTCCTCAAGGGAAGTCAAGGCAGGAACCCAGGGCAGGAACCTGGAGGCAGGAACTGCAGGAAAAGCCATAGAGAAGTACTGTGTAATGGCTTGCTTCCCTGGCTTGAGCTCCACCTACTTCTCATGTAACCCAGTACTACATGCCCAGGGCTGGTACCAATCCCAGTGGGTTGGGCCCTCCTGCCTCACTCAACAATCAAGAAAATGACCCACAGACATAGCCACAGGCCGATCCAAAGGAAGGAATATCTCAGTTGATGTTCACTGCTCCCAGTGAGCTACCAGTACCTGTATACAATGAAATATAATCATGATATGATCAACTCCTATATCCTTCTTCCCATTGCCCCATAAAAAATTCTTAAAGTGAGAGCATGTTCTTATTATACTCCTCTTTTGCCTAGGTCTACAGAGTGATACCTGCCTTGCTCCAAACTTCTTAATGACAGTCAGTGCTCTAGGGTAACTGAGCAGTATGGTGGTGACATGTGACTAGAGGACATATATTCAGTTGATCTAGAATTTTGCAAATACTACATTTCAACTTTAGTTGAAAAACATCCATTGATTTTATGTTTCAATACAATATTTATGCATGGCTAATTGTTTGCTAATCTATTTCTCATTGGAAGGGTAGAGATTACGCTTTGAAATGATTGTTCTATTGTGCATACACAGGGAACGCGAAGCACATTCAGTGGACTGGAAAAACAGGATATGAAGTTGGCAGGTTAAAAGTTGGGGGAGACAGGGACAGGGGAAGTACTGGAGGGGAATGAATGGATGTGAATTTAATCAGAATACATTATATGCTTGTTTGAAATTCTCAGTAAATTAAATTAAAATAAAATAAAATAAAAGGAGACTATTTGATGATGTAAATTTTAAAAATTAATTTTAATTTTAATGACCTATTTACAAATTTAAGGAGAGGCTGCCTTTAGTATGGTGAGAATCATGTATGTTGAGAGGGTTTCCATTATGTTAAGGTAGTATATTAAATACTACTCAATTCACTTTGGAATATGTTAGCACACTATTTAAGAATTGATTTAATAACTGTCATTATGAAGTTCCACCTTTAACTGTGGCAGCGATGCCTGTAGCCTTGTTCACTGGTCCCATAAGGAAACTCAGTATGCAAGACCAGATTGTGTTTGTGGGGAGCAAAAGGCCTCATCTGATTTAAACAGGATCAGAGGGCTGGGGCTCTAGCTAAATGGTAAAATACTTGCTTGGTAAATATAGGACCTGGGACTGATCTGCCCCACCCTAAAAAGCAAAAAAAAAAAAAAAAAAAAAAAAAAGTAGGATGGAACGAAGGGAGGGAGGAAGGAAGGTAGGAAAGGAGGGAAGAAAAGATAGGATAGAAAATTTAGACTCTGCCGTGTGCTTAAAGGGCAAAAAATCCCTTCTTACAAAATCCGCCTGACCACACGTAAATTGCCATTCCCAAAAATGTGCCTTATCGGATCGTTATTAGCCCATATTTCGAAAGTGTGACTCTGGAGGAACATACCACCCCAGCCATAAAGTTGCAGACAGGCCCCTCTGCCCTTATCAGACCCCAGGCCCTTTACAAACACGGACTGGAATAACTATAGAATACTTAAACTGTCCTGCCGCTTGAATCAGTGAGGTTGAGGCTGATCATAAGAGTTGGTTTCTTCTTTTTCTACCTGTGCCTCTCTCCTCTAGTAACAGCACTTACCCTCAATCCCTTAAAATTCTACGTGTTTTATAGTCTGAAATTTACCATTCATTTACATGCTTGTTTTTATAAAACAAATTTAAAAAGTAAGAGAAGTGAGACTGGCTAAAAAGAGCAATTCTAGAAGTCAGGGATCTTGGTGCTTCATGTTGCAGCTGCTCACAAACATGGCTGCTGATCTACTCCACAGCACCATATGTAATCCTCAGGCAGACAACAAAAGAAGCTACAGAAGCTTCTGGGTAAGACGTAAAAGTACATGATAAAGAAGCGATATAATTGAATCCAACCCCCAAATCTGAAATGAAAAGATTTTTTTAGCCAGATGAATAAAAGTATATACTTGAAATTTTGAAATAGACAAAAAAAATCCCTAATGGAAGTTTGGACTTTGTAAATACATGTGAAAAGATTTATATGTATACAAACCTCAATAAAATGAAAATATTTCTCCAAATGTGAGGTAAGATGTTATCACTTTCACCTAATGATTTTTCACTGAATTTTTACTGTTATATCACAATAGGCAACATCCCATGCCAAGATTCAATTAAAGTTTGAATGTGGTGTTGTCTCAAACAAGAAATTTACCTGTCTTAGGATCAATAGAGAAATAAGGTTGACCCTGAAGGATACTGTAAACGACTCTGGCACTGTTTCCATAGGTTGGGTCATCTGCATCTGTGGCCTTGACCTGGAGCACATAGGCACCTGAAAAATAAGACAGTATCACTCTAGGGCTTTCTTTTAGAGAGGTCAAGATCATATCTTCTGGATTTCATATTCCTTTAGAATTTAACATTTTTCAAGGGCGCTGTGCCATTAGACTGAAGGTTTCTTTAACATGGTAATTAAAATATTGGGCAATGACATGTCCAAACCATAATGGGATATTATCTCACCCAAGTAAGAATGGCTATCACCATGAGGACTGAAAAGCACAATAGCCAAGGTTGAAAGGAAAACCTTTGCAAGCAAGCAAGCAGACAAAAAAAAAACCCAGAAGTGCTGTGTCATCTGGTAATCACAGTCTGGATATGTATCCAATGGGAGTATAAACAGCATATTGAAGTGACATTTGCCCCCTCATGTTTGAAAGCTCTATTGTCAAAACTCATGAAATAGAAACAAGCTATGTGTCCATCAACAAATGAACAGATAAAGATAATGCAATATAATAACTGACAATATCAAAACTTGACTTCGTTTTGCTAAATGGGATAAACCCCATGAAGAAAGATAAATTTTGAATCATCTCCTGTGTGTGTGCACAAGTGCCTCTCTCTCTCTCTCTCTCTCTCTCTCTCTCTCTCTCAGTGTATGTGTAATAGAAAAAAAAATTGATCTCAGAGCAGTTGAAAATTTAATGGTTACTAGAGGTTTGAAGATGTGATAGAAGGGGAAATTTGATCTGTGTTTACTGAGTTGCAGTGATACAGGAACAAGAAGTTCTGGTGTACTATTGTACAGTATGGTAACTATACATAATAAGAATAATATGTTTCAGATTACAAAATGCTAAAAGAAAGTTTTCTGAATGTTTTATCATATAGTAATGATAGATATTTGAGATATATAAATATATTCAACACAATTTTAATATTTCACAGTATATATATGAAATATTTTTAACTCCACTAATATTTGCAGCCTTATGATTTTTTTATCAATTTTAAATGAATTTTAAAATATTGCAATGAGGGCCGGAGAAATGGCTCAGTGGTTAAGAGTTCTGGCTGCTCTTATTGAGGTCCTAGAATCTATTCCCAGCTCCTAAATTGCACTTAGTAACCATCTGTAACTCTAGTTCCAGAGTATCCAAACACTTCTTCTGATCTCCTCGGGCATTGCATGGCACAGATGCACCTACCTACATGCAGATATTACACTCATACACATAAAATAAAAATAAATAAAATATTAATAAAATAAAATGACACACTACAACAATAGAGCAGTTTTGAAAATGACACATTTCAAATTTGTTTTTAACGTTATGTCCATTTCCAGTAGCTAGATCATTGAATTAAAAGGCATGATATCTTTATTAATTTATGGCCAAAGAAAACACTGGACATCCATTTACATTAGCTCATCTGTTTACTGTGGATGCTTGAATTTCATGATAAAATATCAATAAAAGCTAAAAGGCTTAGAAGGTTACTGAACTTAAGATGTTCTTATGTGATTTGCAGTGTCAATTTACACATCAACAATGGCCTCTTAGCATTAGAAAGCCTTCAATTAGAAGATGATATTTAAGAAACCAAGAAAATTAAAATGATTTCAAGTATTTGTGCTGTCCAACAGCCAAAGAGCACCTCGGTCTTAAGGCTAAAAATTAGTCTTGGGGTTCTTTCATGTAGGAAATCACTATCACATGTACCTTTTCTCCATTTTTTTAGAGGATTATTCAGTTTTATGCTAAGGAAAGTTGAGGAAAATTTTTATTTCTGTCTTTTCATAAGCATATATAAATTATACTTTATAAAATATTGAAAGTATACCTGCATGTGCTATGCTCAATACTACTATTCTTAATTTATTTTTAAATATTTTATTTATTATTTTTATTTTATGTGTATGAGTGTTATGCCTGCATGTAGGTAAGTGCACCCGTGTCATGCAATGTTCATGGAGGACAGAAGAGGCTGTCGGATCCCCTGGAACTGGAGTTACAGTGGTTAGATGCCATATGGGTGCTCAGATTCAAACCCAGGTCTTCTGCAAGAACAGTCAGTGTTCTTAACCACTGAGCATCTCTCCAGTCCTACTATTCTTAATTTAGAATAAAAAAAGGGATCCTAACATATAATAAGTACATTAAGATAATAGTATATTATGTTAATAACAGAAAAAATTCACAAAACATGGCTAATCATCTCATGCTCAATAAAACATTTCAGTTACATATACATATATATTAAAAACAAACACACTTAGTGCTGGAGAGATGGCTCAGTGGTTAAGAGTACTGACTTCTCTTGCAGAGGACTTGGGTTCGATTCCCAGCACCCACATGACAGCTAACAACTTTCCATAACTGCAGTTCCAGAAGATCTGACGACTTCTTCTGACCTCCGCATGCATTGCATGATACAGGTGCACCTAACCTACATGCAGGCAATATACTCATACTTAAAATAAAAATAATTCAAAAAAGAAACTCATACACTCATATACACACTGACAAATTTAAACAGAGAAATGCATATGTAAGCCAAATTTTTATGTAAATAGTTAATATTCCAAAAATCCAAACTTTTAAAATGAATAGAATTCTGTCTCTGGGCTGCATTCAATGTAAAAAGTCTAACTGGAGGCTGCAGAATCTCCCTTCTTCACTTAGTTAATCATCTATGCTTTTCTCTCAAGGCAGAACAAATGTGGAACAAGGCAAGTCTTAGCAGTTGATGACCAAGACTAAGAAATAAGTCATTTTGCATTCCCTATTTTTAAAATTGAAGTGCTACAATACTGAAAGCTCAAGAAATGACTTTCTGTGAAATCAATGTCAGGTGCTTTTCCTCAAGATTCTTTGGTGTGTGTGTGTGTGTGTGTGTGTGTGTGTATTTGTAATTTCTAGATTATGAGCAGATGAAAAATATGATACATTTCTTCAGGGCAGAAAAATAGGTATATTTTACCAGAAGTCTTAAATAATTACTAATAATATCCATAATTAATACCTACATGCTTTTCACTATCAGTATTGGCAATCATTTACCAATATGTGACTAGTGTTTATGATCAGTGGATATGTTTCTTAATGATTCATCCAAGCTTTATTTAAGAAATTGTATGAAAATAATCATTCGAATTAAAATAAAATAGCTTCTCCTCAAAAGGGACTTAATAGTTCCAGAGTCTTACTTGATCATTTTCATATCTCTTCATGATATATGCACTAAAACACAACATCTACAGATTTTAAATATTACCCTAATTCTGGATGTAAATATAATAGCTAAAGAGATAATGGATTTTTCTGTTCTGTGGAATATTGAAGATAAAATGCATTGCATTTAGGAACCCATAGAAATTTAAAGCAACTAGAGACATAGATGCATAGTAACAAATTCAAAAACTCTGATCTTTTACATTTTTCCTCTTAATGCTCATAAGTACCAACATTATGTTCATTATATACATTTTTGTTTTTGTGACAGGGAAATTGGAGTCATATGTGTCCCAGAATTCAGCATGGAACTTATTCTTTTATGAGTTGAGAAGCAGGATCACAATGTTTCCCAGATTGGCCTTGAACTTGCTATATGGCCAAGGATGAACATGAATTTCTAGTCCTTCTGTTTCTATCTCTTGAGCACTGTGATTCTGGGTTTATGGGGTGCTAGGGATTGAACCCAGGACTTCATGCTTACTAGGAAAACACTCTACCAAGTGAGATTCATCTGTAGCCTGGAACATATTGTCTTAGCACTGAAATCCAGAGCTGACAATACAGTACATTGGAAGTATCAGAAAGAAACTGCAGTTAAGTAAGTGCTTAGTAGCACCTAAGAGTATTTGATTAGACTTGCTCTGAGATCCCAGGTGGTTGTTGCATTAGCCCATGCTGCAAAAACAAGCCTACATTAAACACAGAAGACTGCATTGTCTTAGAGTTCTGGAGGAACCAAGTTTAATACCAAAATGTGGGAAAATTTGATTTCTGATAGGACTTTTCTTTCTTCCTCCCTGATTTAAGTGGTTCTTCCCCTGTGCAAGTATGAGTGTAGTATGTGGGTGTATTTCTGTGTGTGTGTGTGTGTGTGTGTGTGTGTGTGTGTGTGTGTGTGTGGAGAGAGAGAGAAGACAGAGACAGAGATAGAAGCAGAAATGGAGTGGGAGAGAGAGAGAGACTGAGGTTTGGTGACTGCTCCTCTTTTCCTTTAGTCAGTAATGAAAGGTCACTGAAGGAAAAAGAACAAAGGAAACAGGTGACAAGACAAAATGGGCTTTTATTTGAGGCAAAAACAGGCTGAGGGGTCTCTGTAAGAATCAGAGAACATGGTGAACTTATAATCTGGAATAGTTAGAGCGCTGAAAGCAAGCAAGCTGGAAAGGAGAATGATAGGATTCCTTTCTTGGCCAATGATAAGGGTGACCAGTGATTGATAAGCATCTTTCCTGACTGGCCATTATTTGGGGCCCATGGGACAGGGCAGTCATAAATCTAGAGAAAATGGTTACTTTACTTCTAGAAAACAAATTAGTATAGTTATTGGAATTGTCACAAAATGGGGGGGGGCTGACTAACAAGTAGTTGTGGAAGTTTAAAGCCCCACATTTGTGAATTTATATAATATAAATTTCTACTCTAAAGATCCTATTTCTAAATTCAGTCTTCTTAGTGGTTACAGCCCCAACATATGTATTTTCAAGGTGGAACACAATTCATTATATAACATAAGAGATCACTATTAATAGACATACATGTATACATTAAAATATGTGGAAGTTAGTGTTTTAAAGCATCAATTCTTCAAAATTATGATTAGAATCTAATCTATATATTTTACAACTGAGTGTTTATATCATCATAAAACCATGCAAGATGGGGGCTGGAGAGATGGCTCCGTGGTTAAGAACACTGGTTGTTCTTGCAGAAGACACAGGTGCACTTACCCACACTCATGCATAACACTCATACACATAAAATAAAAATAATAAATAAAATAATAAAAAAACATGGATGAAAGTAATTAAAGAGGGATATGTTGCCTAGAGAAATTAGACATTCTTTTGTGCAATTTATGTTGAGAAATATAAAAAAATGGTTCTTCATTCCAATTTTGTGAATTTATACAGCCTTTGAACAGGTAATAAGTAACACACATGGAAACTCAAACATTGCTAATGTCTCCCAAAATTATGGACATTAATTCATCTACTCCATTACTTATTATGGAAATAGTCACTGATTTCCTATGAAACAGCAGGCACACTGTTTGGGATATTAGGGAATTCAAATCTTTAAAATACTATCCCATCTATGAGAGGAACAGGAAGAGGAAGAGTTTCAGGCAAATAGACTTTTTATAAGATGATCAAGAAGATAAACTTTTGAGAAACTTCATTTATGTGGGTATGTGAGTGTAGGGCAGGTGAAGTTTTCATGTTTTTCTCTTGTTAAATAAATTATTGGGAAAAAATTTAGATATATATATTGTGTGCACCATGCTGTTTGGGATTTGCATGTAAGTGAATGGCTAATGTGAGATAAGTCCTACATTATTATTTTATACACTTGTCACTTTTTGTGATAGGAATACTTAAAATCTGTATTTAGCAGCGTCCAAGAACATCATACAAGCTGGGCTTCGTGGCATCGACCTGTAGTGAAGAGTGAAGCAGGAGGATCACTTGAGACTGGACGTTGAGATCAGACTGGGCAATAGTGTGAGACTGTGCCATGTAAACCAAGTGATAACACTCAAAATAATGCAGTGTAGATGGAACTTGACTTAAGGATAGGTGAACTTAGGATTGTTGACATGACAATGGTTTGGAAGCAGTAGACAATCAGTAGAAACTCTACCTTGAATTTAGAGTTTTATCTTTCCTTGGGCAAGCAACGTGCAATAAAATATTCTCTTAAGATGGACAGTGCAGCAGGATCACAAGCTCCCATAAACTTCACCTATGCAGGGCTCATGGACCATTGTAGAAAAGGGGGTGGAAAGATTGTAAGAGCCACAGGAGGAGGTGCATGACTGCATGGATACAGAATTTTACAAGCTCATGGGATCTTGCACATATATACTTAAAACAATGGTGACAGCACGCACAAGACCCAAGCAAACACAAGCAGATAAAATCCAAGCATAGAACTGTTGAAATGGGTATCGGGCCCCAGTCTTTAGAAGTAGTGACTCTAGATAGTCTGACTAGACCCCAGTGGATGGAAGTACACTGAAGGATATCAGGGGATACTAACTTAACTTGACTTGATAGGGTTTAACATAAATGACAGAATGCATGCGATCCAGTTGGGGTGTGGGTTATGGGAGGGTACAATCAGAAAGGAGATATAAAGATGATTAAGATGTTGTGTATGAGATACACAAAATTTAAAAGAAAAGATTCTTAAAGTAGTAATAGTTTGCCTAAAATATCCTATAATGGGGCTGGAGAAATAACTCAGCAGTTAAGAGCACTGGCTACTTTTGCAGAGGACAAGGTTTTTTTCTAGCACCCACATGGCAGCTAACAACGATTTGTAACTCTAGTTTCAAGGGATCCGATACCTCTTCTGACTTCCGTGGGCATTGCATGACACCCATGCACTTACATATATGCAGCCAATACACTCATACACATAAAAAAAAATCAATAAATAAAATATTTTTAAAGGCATCCTATACCTTTTCATAAGGCAGACTTTGTGTTGATTTAGTCTAATCATAAGCTAAGGAAGGTATTCTGAGCATGTTTAAAATAGATAAGAGTAATATAAGATCTTGATGTGATGTGTAGTCAACATGTCATGCCATTTTGATCTTAGTCACATTATCATGATGTAAACGTATTTTCACATGTTAAGTATAGTCATTCTGTTCTGCAATAGAACCCTTGAATTTATTCCTACAAGTCTTATTGAAATTGTATGTTCTTTGAATGAGATCTTTCCAAAGCCTGTCTTCATAGTCCCAGTAATTAGCATTTTAATCTGCTTCTCTGGAAATTTTTTAGAAAAAAATTATTCCATGCAAACCTTGGTTAAAAAAACCAAAATATTTGGCACCATTTCTTATTATGTAGCCTTCAGTTACACACATGGACTCATGTAGAGATATTGCATATGTAATTTTTCAGTAGGTTTTGGACTAGTATGATCCCTTCTCTTTTATTACGTTAGGTGGGCATTATTTATCTCTCTTCTCCCTATCCTTGTCTAACCCTCCCTCACCCCTTTAAACTATCCCCATTTTCCCCATTTCTCCCTTGATAACACCAGTATCCTATGGTCCAGTGCCAAACAGGAGAAACCCTCCTTTGAGTTGTTGGTTAGGGTAGTCCAAGAGACCCCCCCTCCAAAATTGCACAACTATTGCCACAGTCCTTGATTGCCTCCAAGAACCTGAAGGTAAGACCCTATTGCTTAGATAGTATCTCCTTCAGACACAGAATTTGGTGCAGCGGAGCTGGAACCTGCCTCAAAAATACCTCCCCAAAAGGATAGCTCTAATAGCTGCTAAGGGAGCACATCAATCAAGGATCCAACCTCAGCCTCAAGGCCTAATAACCACATCAATGACTGGCACCACTAGGGACATTGGTGCAGTACTGGTACATTTATCTTGGGGGGTGATCAATAGCTATCTAATTGGACTTAACATCCACTAAATGGGAGGAAACTCATGTGTGTAACTGTAAACATAGCCAAATGCACAAGGGTGGAGATGTCTTAGAACTTAGAGAAAGAACAAAAGTTGTCACATCCACAGACAAATGTAATTTCTTACTATGTGCAAAATATGGCTCCTTACATTTATAGACAATTATCCCAGTCACCAATCATCAAAGATGCTTCTTCAGCAATGGATGGAGACAATTACAGAATTCCATAACTGATCACACAGAGACATTGTCTGTGAATTGCCCAAGTTTAAATGGCATATCTACAATGCAACCACCAAACCTAAGGCTCATGGAACACAAAACAAAGCATAAAGAGAACACTAATGCATTTCTCACTTCTCATCTCTGAAGCTCCCTCATGAAACAGAGGGCCAGGAACACAAAAGGTCACAAATGGTCAATGCATGGAGAATAAGAGTCTGCAGAGTGTGGGTCCTTGAACAAGACTCTTATATTAAATGCCACCCACCCAGGGCTCAGGGACCATTTTTGAAAAAGGGGGCAGAAAGATTGTAAGAGCCAGGAAGGAGGCCTACAACCATATGAAATAGAGTTCGATAAGCTTTTGCGACCCTGCACATATGAGCCTACAGAAATACTGTCAGCATGCACAACACCTATGCAAACTCAGCAAGACAAAAACCTAGAACAGAGCTGTGGAAATGAGCAACAAGCCCAAATCTTAGATGGAGAACTATTGGCAGCTGATGACTTCTGAGTAAGGAAGAGATGATCTTAAAGGGAAGTACTCTAAATAGGCTGCCTAGACCCCACTGGATGAACTTGCACTGAGGGCATCTGGGGATAGTAACTTGACATGACAGACTTTGACACTAACAACAGAATGTATGAATTCCAGTGGAGTGATGGGCTCTGAGAAGGTACCAATGGGAAAGGGGGTATAAAGACAATTAAGATTGAATAAGATGTTCTCAATGAAATACACAGTCATTAAAACCTTACAAAACAAAAGATTCCTGAGGCAAACGCAATATTGGAGCTGCTGAGGGAGCCACAAAGCTGTCAGAGCTATGATCCCCAGGGATTATCACTGTGATAGAAGGCATGGTAGAGGAGAATACAATCATGTGTTTTAGAGACATTTTTGTTTATTTGGTTTATTCATCTATTTATTCATTTTATTAATTACTTATTGATTGACTGATCTATTTTGAGACACTGTCTAACTCTGTAGCTCCAGGTGGTGTGCTATATAAACCATTCCAGACTAACCTTAACTTCAAGCTTCTGACAGTACCTGCCTTCAGAGCGCTGGGATTAAAAGTCTGCACCACCACACCCAGCCTTCCTTTTTGTGTTTTGAAGCAACAGGAGTACAGAGTTTATTCTTTCAATTTCTGCATTACAAATAAACACCTGATGTTCACTGTTATTCCTGTCTTCTATGTGTTATATACACCTGTATATGCAAAATGTATTCTTATTAATTTATTTGCATTTTTACATATATACTAAAATATGTATTAACACATAACATGAGTAAATTAGTATATTATTGATTGAGGTCGTGGTTTGATTTATTTTTATTTCATCATGTTCATTAATTTTAGTTTATGCATTATTTTCATATATATACATATGTGATAAGTAAAATACCATTCTTTAGTTATGTTTGGCATTATTACCTGACTTTTATCCTCTTTTCTGATTTCTTTCAAAGAATACATTGGCTCTGGGACGCAGAAGAGGGAAATCAGCTTCCTCTGAAACACTGAAATCCACAGGGCTATAACTCCTCTTGCATATATATTACATACTGATAATGCTTCATTTGCCTTACATAATTATGATTAATACTTTCAGGACATAGATGGGATTTTGCAGTCACCTGATACAGCAATGTGTTCATTTGGCAATCCAAGAACTGAAGGTCAGTGATGGTGAATTCTTCTACATACTACACATATTTTCATACAAAACGGCAAGGATCAATAAGAGCCTTGACTATTTCATTATTTCAACCACAGTGGTCTTGAATTTGTCAGTGCTTTCATGTCTTTTTTCAAAAAACAGAAATAGTAATCACCATGAATTGGTGCTTACTCTCTTAACATACAGGAAAAAAAAAACAACGTCATAGGTATATAGTGACTGTATTGACATATAAATTTAACAACTAAATTTAGCTTCATTTTGGGCCATTAAATAAGCAAAACTGGTAGAAACACATAGCAAAACTATGTGTAAAATATCTAATATATGACTTCTATAAAAGTCTATAAAATTTTATGAATTTAGAGAAATACTCTTTTCATTGGAAATTGTCTTTGTTTGGTTTCATCCTGCAACTGTCTCAGCAAGTTGGGATCATTATTTTCTCAAAATTGCAAAGCTGAAAATCTTCCCACCTTCTTTTCCCTCTGGCTTCTTTCACTCAAATCACAAAATTATCATGCTGTTCTTCATTAAAAAATAAGTTAAAAATGAGAGAACAGACAGCACTCTAATGAGTTTGTATGCCAATTTAATAATAATAGTATCTCAACTCAGCTGTGCTTTCCTGGATAGATTCCAAACGTGTTGCCATATCTGTTTACACTCTCTTACTCTTTATGAGGAGTCTCTCCTCACTGTGTATTCTAGCCTAGATAACATGCTACCTGAAGGGAAATTGCCTCCCCACCACAGTGTCCCAGCTCTGTGGTACTTTAGTGAGCCCTTCTTTTTTCTGCTTTTTCCAGCAGAGATAATGTATTCCTTCTTTTATATCTCTATTAGTCTGAGTATATGTGGGCTACCTTAATTTCATGCATCATTTCTTCATTAATAAATTATAAAGTATTTTATTTCAACAACCTTAAGTTATTCATTTTTCTATGCCCAGTAATAACCACAGGTCTTCCATGAAA
>NW_008348789.1:918017-920253 GCF_000622305.1 Nannospalax galili
TGTTCCAATACTACGAATTTCTATTGAATTTCATTGTCATCTAATAAAAACCTGTAAAAATAACTGATCTTATCATTCTTAAAAATATCCTAATGAAGCCAGTTTTCAGCTACCATGTAGACAGTAATGAAAGATCACTTAACTCACAACTTTGTAGATAAAGATTATCATGTCATAACTAATGCTTGTAGTAGAAAGCATTCAGTTATGGCACATCAACTTTGAGTATACAAACATTGTGTCACAAGTTATGTAATGATAAATACACTGAAATTTCTTTTCAATTAAAAGTTCAAACAAAAATTGAGAGGTTTTTTTTTTCCAAAATTGAAAAATGCTGCATTTAAATATATAAAGAAGATATTAAGCAGGATAGAATTGTAAAGCTGTAAGGTTTTCACTAAAAATTTTAGAGAGATATGTGCATTTGTATTTGAATACACATTCTCATTTTTACATCAAGGCAAAGTACAAAGAAATGGTGTGCAATAAGGCACTCTGATGTTGAGTGTGTGAACACAGAGTTTGATTTAAATGTAGAAATTTAGTAAAAATGCAATGCACAGCAGCTATGTTTGGTCTTTAAAACAACTGGGCCATCAATCAACACTTGCATCAGATTTCCCTGTACTCTTCTTGACCAATGATTCTTAGTCTTTCTTTATAATCCTTTTTCTATATTTCCTTTAGAAATATAAAAGTCTTCTATATCCTCTTTATCTTCAGTCATGTCTGCAGAGGGGTCTTCCAAGGATTATCAAGAACATGATTCTAGAGACTCACCTCTGAGAGTTTAATTTATTGTTCTTGTGTCAGTATCAGAGATTTAAATCTCAGAAGACAGACATGATGCATAGTCAGCACACAGAAGTCCAGGCCTACACAATTTTCCTGAAAGAATCGTCCCATTGGCAGAGCCTACTTAGCATGGCACTTCAATTCTAATCTTTGTCTCTGAAACCCAAGTCCCCAAGTTTGAATCCTAGCTCCATCAATACTTACAAATGTGATTTCATGCCATTTTACCTCCACTGTTCTTTCTTTTGTTGAAAGGTGGAAAGATTAATGTATTTTCTAGTGGTATTAAAGAAATTAATAGTTACTAAGAGTTTCCAATAGAATTGTTATATAATAATAATAAGTACTATTAAGTAAATGTTAAGTAAAGCTGTACAAACACATCTCCATTTCTTTTGCATCACACAAACGGTGTCAGGACCTAAAAGTTTAATGCTTGCATGAGTCATGGTCTCATCTGCCATCCTTTAGTATTGGAAAAGCTGCTTTGGATTATATTCTCCCATGTGTGAGAAAAGGTGTCTGGAGGTTTGTTTTTCAAATGTATTATAATGCACAAAAAAAGCTCACTATGATGATACTAAACCACTTTCTTAAAGGCTCAGGAGAATTTTCACATTGTTTAAATATGCTCAAAATAATTAGAACTATTAAGAGAGATTATAAAGGGCATATGTCATTAAATTGCTCAGAGTAAAAGTCATGCCCCCTTGAACTACACTTCTTAGGATCAGAACTGCCAATTTTCCATTATTTTATCCTTCACACTAACAAAGTTCATGGTAGCCCCAGAGTACCTTCACGACAATTAATTCTATGTTGTCAACTTACAATTCTTTATTTAGTCCAAGAATTCAGAAGCACTCAAAAGTTATAAAATTATCTTCCTGGATATACACTAAATATTTTAGACACTACGTACTGATGCCTCTTGATCCAAGCCTACCTGGATGGATGGGTGAGTCCATTGTTCTGAGCACTTTAACTCTCAGGTGTATGCAAGAGGTCTTTTCCATGAATACCCATACATTGTTACACTCAAAATTCACTGAATTCAAAATTACAGTGATGACACAGAGTTGCCTCCTTTACACCTAATACCATTTCTAAGTTGTTTTCACAGAAACCGTCTGGAAATTCCACTGAAATTATGATGAAATACATGAGTTTGAAATACATTTACTCAGTGACTCTCAGAACTCAAGAAACCTTGCAGCTTTTCTAGGTAGTGTTAGAGTCTAAGACAGATACATTGCTTTTGATTCAAATGCATTTAGTGAAAGTGCTATCACCATGTAGAGCTGATTTAATAACCCATGTACACCTAACATAATTTGTCATAATCTGATCAAATTATTCTACAATGATGTGCAGAGTGTGCTCTCTATTACTCTATAATCTGTCCATAAGTCTCTTTTTTTATGAGTACCTAAACTAT
>NW_008348789.1:920536-932288 GCF_000622305.1 Nannospalax galili
AAAGTCAGAAATTCTGAATTCTAGAGTCAATTCAATAATTGAATAGATTCATCCTCTTGTAAGAGCTACAATATTGATAACAATGTGATTTTCATGGGTAAATATATATCATCAAAGCAAATCTTATCTCATATTGTAAACTGTCCACATATAGATTCATATCTCCATTAACTTTCCAGAAATTGCATCTCATGGAGTCAATTGATTCAAGTGTAACTAACTGCCCATCCTTTTTTCCTGGTAGCATTGATTGTTTAAGAGTACGTATGTATCTTATTTCAAGCCAGTAAAACCTGAGGAAACATTTGCTGCAATCTTCTAGGAAATGTTTCTTCACTATGACCACTGGTGTATAGAGATCTGAATTTGATAAAGTCCTTTTAGCAACTTCAGGGAAATGTGATTGGAAAAGTCACACATAAGAACCCACAGGAAGGAAATGAAGAGACTTGTTTAAATCCGAAAAACTCTCAGTCTTCATCCACTGTGATACTGTGATGCCATAAATCCCATGTCATGTGCTATTTCAGACTTTGAGCTGTCTGTTTTCACAAACTGACAAAACTATGGCAAGTCACTGAACCTTTCTCAACTTCAATTATTTCACATCTAAGATGAGCAAACATACATCACCAAGAACTCATTTATAATTTTATTCACACAAAATATATGGAGATCAGCAAGCATAATAACTGACACAGTGAAACTTCATAAAAACAGCTACAATTTGTCAATGCTATAATGAATGGTAAAGTTTCTAATAATTAATTGAGACTAATTATTAGTTGTTAGAATATCTGAACTTTGTCCCAAATAACTTCACTCTTATAGCAAATGAGTCTTTTGAACATGGGTTCCTCCCATATCACTACCTTATTCAATACCATTAGGATAGCACCTTGAATAGCTAGCTATACATAGTATTATAAACAAGATTACCTACAACCTGACATTCTTGTTTTCCATCTAAAACGTTTTCAACTTCTCCAAGCATTATCTAAGAAATTTGTTTTACTTACTGTCCAAAAAGAAGCAGAGCTTTGTTAAATAATTTGGGGAGTAATAATCATTTCAATGCATCACTGAAGAAGAGTGATCAAGTGCGTTTTATAGGATTACTCAAAACTGAATTTAGCTATACTTACATATCTCCTTCTTGTGTTTTGTTACTTGGACTCCTGCTGAACCCAGTTTCCCACTGCCTGCTCTACCTCTGGAAGAAATGGCCTTTCACTGTGGTATGTTTCACTTTCACAGAATGAGTGAGTTCATAAACAATGTACCTTGATTAGAATCTTGGTCTCTCTGAGTCCAGTATCACATCCTGGACAATTTTGGACCCACAGTTATTTTCCTCTAGTTTTCCAGTGCTTTTTCTGAGTAACTGACTTTTCTCCTGAGGGAGAATGGTGGTCCTTGAGTTTGCCTGATTTCTTTGATAACATTTAATTTCTTGATACAAATCTCTTTAAGTTGTCTCCTGTAATGGTTTTCTCAGCATCCCCTACTCTTATCTTACTACTTGTTTCTCTTATAATCAGTTAGTCTTCCTTGGAGATTTCTTTTCTCTTTGTTGCCTTTAAAAGTTTCATGTGTCCTAGATTTTGGCTCTCACTGTATGTGCCTTAGGTTATACTGTTGTTCATATGAGCCCCTAGGTACTAGGGACAAATCAGGAACAATATTCCTATTTTCCAATCACTTCACTGATGACAATTTTAGTTAACTATTCTAAGATAAACCTTGACTATATTCTAAAGGGGTTTTAGCACCTATTAGTCATGTAGAGCCTCTCTCTTTCTCTCTCTTTCTCTCTCTGTCTCTCTGGTAAAAAATTCCTAAGCCATTCTTTCCCATTCTACACTTTTGCAAAATATTAATTTTTCTTGTTGATTATAGAGTTATAATATTTGATATTCAAAATATTGCCTATTTAACAAACTATTTATATAATTCAGCCTCATATTTTTTTAAAATGTAAATTTGACTTTGTCCTCATGTTCAATTATTTTTTTTGTTGTGACAAATGAAACTTGAGGAGGTTGGTTTATTTCCTCTTACTCTGTCAAGAGACACTATATAACGGAGGGAAGTCAGAGCAGGAAATAAAGGCAGAAGCTTGGAAGCAGGAACTGAAGCAGATACCATGGAGGAATGCTGCTTACTAGCTTGCTTTCTCCATCCTATGCTCAGCCTTCTATCTTATACAGCACAGGACTACTTGCCCAGGGATGTCACTGCCTACAATGGGCTGCGCCTTCCCACATGACTCAACAATCAAGAAAATGTCCCAAAGACAAGACCACAGGCCAACCTGATGCAAAAAAATCCTTCTCTGTTCCCAGGTGTGTCAAGTTGACAACTGAAGCTAACCAACATAACTCAGCACTGTCCAGTTGCCTTCTAGCTATGCCAACATATCCACGTGTATTTCTGCCTCTGTTCTCTGACTACTCTCTGTTGTCTCGTTATCTCATGTATCTCAATAGTATCACGAGACATAGCTAAGAAACATCTTTAAATGCATGCAAAGTCTTAGTAATCATGGGTATATTAATCAAATGTGCTTTAAGATTTCATCTTCTCCCACTCAGAATAGTTAAGATTAAGTGAACAAATGACATCAAATACTTGCAGATATTTGGAGAAATGGGAACCTATATTCACTGCCGGTGGGATTTCAAACTGGTGCAACCACTTTGGGAATCAGTGGAGGACAAAAAAGAAAACAACTAAAAACAGATCTACCACATGATCCAGTTATGCCACTACTTGGCATATACCCAAAGGACTTGCCATCCTACCAAAGACTTATTTTTATACCCATACCTTAGTATCTCTCTCCGTTCTCACCACAGAAGATTCTTTTTTGCAGAAGATAAAGATTAACACAGAGACCCACTACTGGTATCAATGTGAAGAGAATAAAACACTGTGAATGTTCAACCCTAAATGGGTCTCAGGGTTCATTGCAGAAGTAGGAACAGAAAGATTGTAAGAGTGAGAGATGGTGAATGAATACAAGAAAACTATGTTTTCAGAATGCAACAGGGCAGTTGCACATATGAACCCACAACACTGGTGACAGCATGCACAAATCTTGCACAACTTAAGCCAGACAAAAACCCAGCATGGACTGGGAGGGTCGGGGCAAATATCCCCATCTCTACCTGAGGAACTATTATCAGTTGTTAGCTGTTGGGAGAAGGAATGTCACTTTTCTTTAAAGGTATGATACATGGTAGGATGTTCAGGCTCCAGGTGCTGGAGCCACATCCAGGAGCATTTGGGGAATACAAGTTAGACTAATAGCCCTTAAACAAGTAATAGAGAACATAAAGTGAAGCAGGTAGAGGGGTGGGGGTAGATCAGAGTTGATGTGGGGTAGGCTCTGGATATGATCAAAATTCATTTTATGAAATTCTCAAAGAATCAGTAAAATATCATTAAATAAATAACAGCTACATGAGATGAGAGGCATAGTTTGTTCCTCACTTCACGGGAGTATAGAAATTCAATTCAGATGGCCTCTGGTCTCTGAACATTCCTTGATAGATCACTTCTGATTATGGTAAGTCTGCAGTTGCACAATAGCAGAACTGCCTTTGTGGAATTTAGACTTCTAAAGGTCTTCACAATAGAGTGTTCTGAAGGTAAACTCCTGAAGCTGTTTTGCAAAAAATATTTTTCTGGAACAAGTCTTTATTCCACTGCCCATATTCAAGTATGTAATATTGTAATGCAAGATTTTAACACCATAGATACATTAACTGCTTAGCAAACTCAGAAAGAGATATCTTGCAGACCTTTTGAATTCCAGAAACTACAAAATTTTATTATTGCTTTCTTCATTTTTCTCTTTTCATTCTCATTGATATTGAAGTAGCCATATCTATAAAAGCAATGCCACTGCAATCACTTTTCAACCAGATGATGAATAATAATAGGTTCCTTTACTGAAACGTTCATTCTGTTATCATCTCAGGCCAAAGATGTCTATTCATAGCATGTAAGTTACCCCACAATGGCAACATCTGATTTTTATTGCCTATAGAATCAGGTAGCATATCAGACAAAGTCTAAGACAGTTCCTCTTCTATTTTTGACCAACAAAATATAAATTTACAAAGCTTTTTTTCTATAATACAGGATATGTGGGAAGCAAAATTAAATGATCGATTCTTGAATGCATCACGTTCTTAACAAAATACTTTAAAATGATCGCCTACTTTCCCCCCTTTATATAGTAAACATAATCTGAGAAGAGTGTGCCTGTGCTTTACATGTATTTCTTTTCTTTTAGTAAAAGGTTTCTTTTTGTCTTTTTGAAATAGGGTCTCTCTGTAGCCCTAGCTGTCCTGGAATTCACTATTTTTATCTTTGTGTGTGTGTGTGTGTCTGTGTGTGTGTGTGTGTGTAATATTTTTGCAGGTGTCTGAAGAAACAAGAAAAGGAGAAGAGGGTCTTAGGTAACCTGGAATTGGAGATACAAGCAGATGTGAGCTGATGGACTTGGGAGATGGAAACTGAACCTCAGCTCCTCTGGAATAGCAGTGAGCCCTTAGCCTTGTGTTCAGCCCTGAACTGATCTTTCCTTCTTGGAGCCCAAATGTATACTGGATCTTAGTTGTTAAAATTTCCTTCCCTCAAGTATCTGGATTCCAAGTCCACCTTCTTCCCAAGAAAGTGTCATTCAGAACCTAAGTGAGTTTTTCAATGATTATTTTAAGAAATAAACATTGATGGGCAAGAGACCAGAGAGTTCTCAAGTGAAGAAATAAAAATGGCTAAGAAGCACCTTAAAATTGCTCAACATCCTTAGAAATTAGGGAAATTCAAATCAAAACCACTTCAAGATTTCATCTTACCCCCGTCAGATTGGCCAAGATCAAGAGAATGGAAGACTCCAAATGCTGGAGAGGATGTGAAGAAAGATGAAAGCTCACTAAATGCTGATGAGAATGTGAACTCATGCAAACACCATGGAAAGCAGTGTGGAGAACCCTCAAAAAACTAAAAAATGAACCTATCATATGATTCAGTGATGCCACTCTGTGGCATATACCCAAAGGACTCACTGTACTGTAGAGATACTTGTATATCCATGTATGTGTCTGCTCTCTTCACAATACCTAAGAAATGGAAACAACCTAAATGTCCCTCAACTGACAAATGGTTAATGGAAATGTGGTACATCTATACAATGGAATTATACTCAGCAGTAAGAAAAGATGAAATTATGAAATTTTCAGGTAAGTGGATGGAGCTACAGAATATTATACTAAGTGAAGTTACAGAAATGCAGAAAAGCAAGCAATGTATGTTCTCCCTTATTTGTGATTGTAGCACCAATCTCTTATATGTGAGTATATGAAGTCTGAAGTAACACCAGGATCCAGGTAAAGGCAAAGGATATGTGAAGGTAAAGGAAAAGAAATAACCTGAAAGGGAGATAGTAAGGAACAGAGGTTACCTGAGGGAGGTGAGAAAACCATGAGTAATAGGAAGGAGAGGAGGGAGGGACATGCAAGGGACCATGGTGTGGGGGAGAGAAGGAAGTCAGGAACGGAAAGATGATGGGAGTTGAGAGGTATTGGGGGCTGGAAATAATGGGGGCAGCGTGACCAGGAAGGGAGGGAGGAGGGCAGCTGGATGGGAGAGAAAAGAGTAGAGATGAGTGAATCTTCAGCGCTAGGAATGCTAGAAGGAAAAGTGATGCCCTAGAAACCGTATGAGAAATGCACATAGAGTGTCTGAACATTAATGCATATGTTTATCTAGGAGCTGCTTCGTAGGCAATGCAGTGCCAGATAGAAGAAACCTCCCTTAGAGCGACAAACATGCCATACAGCACTCATCAAAGAAACTTTTTTCAACAGACAGAGGCTACTGCAGAGTTGCACATGTGGTCAAACATAGAGAACATACACCTGTGAGATGCCTGGACTAGGTAACACATCTGTAGTAGAATTCCTACAACCAAGGCTCATGGAACATAGAAGAATAAGGGGTAGAGAGAGGGCTAATGCATCCCTCAACTATCACCAGTGAGGCTTCCATGTACATTAGAGTGTGTTATACACAGAAGGCCTCAACTGGCCAAGTTTTGGAGAATAAGAGACTTTAGAGTGTAGGATGGGACTCCTATATGGACTCTCACCCACCCACAGCTCAGGGACCCTTGTGGAAGAGGAGGCAGAAAGATTGTTATATCCAGGGCTGGTTCAAGAGCATATGAGGCGGAGGTTTCCAGGCCAATGGAGGCTTGCTCATGTGCGCCTACCACAGAAGTGGCATCCTACTTGGGAACCATGTCAGCTCAATTAAATAAGGGCCCAAAGGGGACATGAGCAATAGGTGGGAAGTTGGCACTAGTTGGAGAACTATTTGAGAATGGTTGCTGCTGGGTGAGGGGGCATATGACTTATATACAACCACTGGATTTTCTGACTAGACTCCAGTGGACACATTTACACTGAAGGACATTTGGGTACAAACACCTGAATTAATAGGACTCAATGTATGACAGAGGGCACATGATTTGGTGAGAGAGGAGGAGGCATGGATTGGGGAGGGGATCTGGATGTGACTGGGAAATATTGTATGACATTTTAAAAGCTCAATAAAAATAAGTTTAAAAAGAAATAAACTTTGAATCTCTCTTATGTGTTATAAACTTGAACAGTGAATTATTTGACATAAGAAGAAATTTAAAAAATAAGATTTTTAAACCTTATTTTCAGCTATTCTGGTTAATAATTTACTTTATTGGTAGCTTTTCCATGTGTCTTTTCTATTCAAACTTCTGTTAAGCTTCAATCTCAATGGAGGAAGAGTTGTTAATTACAAATTTCCTATTTTTCTTTATGTGTATGCTAAATAATTTGGAAGCATCCTACACCTCACCAAGACACACTCACAGAGATATACTAGTGATATGCTAATCCTTTATAACAAAGATGTTTGTAAAAAATAAAAATGTCGCTCCCTTTATATTTTAAAATTAGAGTAACTATATAAACTAATTTTATAAAACTGTACTAAAATACAAAAGCCTCAAATACAGCCTGTGACAGAAAATGTAGCTACCAGTTTTTAGCAAAATAAATTAAAAGTGGTTATTAAATAAATAATTTTAAAAAATCAAAATAATCTTAGCTGAAGAAATACTGGCAACTGATTACTGCGAGGTGAGGAAGAGCTGGTATTTCTAAAGTGAGGGACATTTGAATCCACTAACTTGACACAATAGGCCTTGACATAAATGATGGAATGTATAAATTTTAGCATGTGTGCGGGGAATGGGAGGATTCCAGTGGTGACGAGGGCATAAAATGATTAAGATTTATTAAGATGTTCTGTATGAAATGCACAAAAATTCAATTAAAAATTTAAAAATAAAAATAAGGAAGCAAGTTGAAAGAATCTATTTCTGTTTTAATAGTTAGTACATCTGTATCATCATTATATAAGGTATATAAACAAGCATTAAATCTCAATAGAAGTTTAGTAGGTGGTTGGAATTTCGATGAATAAGGACAAAATATGATATGCCTGCCAATATACCTAGAATATCTTGTTAAAATAATAATCTACCTACTCTATCTCTAGTTGAATTTGTACTGATTAGTCATAATTCTTGCCTTTCTATGCAAGATAAGATCTGATGTTTCTTAGATTCAAAATGACATTTGACATGAAATGAAATGAGGAAATTAAATGTCCAGAAAATGCATCTTTAGATTCTGTGCAGTACATTTTTCCCTTCAAACATTCCTAAGCAAATTTACAAATATGGAAATTTCAGTTCTCAGCTTATTTTTGTAAAATCAAAAAATAAACATTAACATTGCATCCTTGATAATCTCAGAATTGTTGATCTAGAAGGCAAGATAAAAGCTCTCTTTTCATTTTAGATCTTAACAGACACTAAATGAATTATATAAAAGAACATTAAAATAATGTGACCTATAGTATCTCAATAAAAAATGAAATTCCTTTACTATCAATCTGTAACACTGTCCTAACCCCGTGCTAAAACAAAAGCTTCCTCCATCAACTTTGTTTCAATGAATAGGAAGAAGGCTGTGTTGATGTTTGAAATTAAGCAAAAATAGTTACAATTATGATATTTTCATCTCTTTTCCTATGATTTATTTTTACCATAAGAATACTTTTAACAGCTTGCCTATACATTAAATATCAAGTGTCAATATTTTGATAAAGTCATCTGTATGTGGCTATGGTCAAAGTAGCTGAATTACTCTTGAAGTTAGACAGCAAAAGGTTTCTCCTAGGGAATCAATACTCCATGGTTACAGTTTCTATTTTTTACCTAACCTTCCTTGCTTAATGGAACTCATTAATTATTTGGAATAGGAATCCAGTATATGGATGTATTAAATCAAAACTTTCCAAAAGAAAGGAAGGAAGGAGACAGGAAAGGAAGAAGATGAAGCAACGAAAGATAATGAAATGTGATGGTTTTAATATGGTCTTCATTGGTGAGTAGAATTTTGAAATTTATTGGAATCATCCAAGCTCTGTACTGATGAAATGATATTAGACTGGTGTGACACATTCAATTTTCTTTCAAATGATGAAAGATTTTTGATTTTCAGAATAAAATCACCTATATATTCTTACTCTTTCCAGTAAAATGTGAGAACATGAACACCACAGCTTGATACTATTGAGGGAAGAAAAATTGTAAAACATTTAAAATGACACCTTTGATGATGTTTAAAATTTATCAATAACTAATGAATGATTTATAAACAGTTTCTGGGCTTAGTAGTAGAAATTTTTCTGAGCTGAGTGACCAAGTAATTTTCCTTGCTGACAAGCTTTCTTCTTGGCTAGTTTACAGGATTTTTCCTAGTTGTGCAGCTGAAAAGTAGATAGTGATTTTCTTGTGACAGTGGGAGGAAGCCTTCATTTGTGTTACTTTTCTCAGGCTTCTCAATTACATGACATTACTTACTTGTATCAGCTATTGCTAGGAGCTTATTTAAAGAAATAAGCTCTTCATTCCAGTCAATAAGAGAATTATGATCTCTTTTCAAGACCCACTGCTGTGAAAACAGACAACTAAAATATTTCAGATCAAAGGATAGTCAATACAGGAGTCTTATCCAGCAACATAAACCTCATCTACCTCAGGGATTATTGTAGAAGAGGGGGCTGAAAGATTGTAAGAGCCAGGTTTGGTGGGTGAACATAAGGAAACAATGTATTACAGCCCACTGGAAACTTGCTCATATGACCTTACAACAATGGTGACAGCAGGTTTGTGATCCATGCCAACTCAATCAGAGAAAAATATAGCATAGAATGACAGAAATGGACAACAGATCCTAACCCTAGCCCAGGAACTGTTAAGAACTGATTATTGCTGGTTGACGGAGAATAGATCTTCTTTAAGATTTCTAGATAGACTGACTAGACTTCAGTCGATGAACTTGCACTGAGGGTCCTCTGGGTACAAATGCTTAATATATGAAAGAATGCATGAACTCCAGTGGTGGGGGGTGGGGGGTAATGGGGGAGGTACAGAGAGTCAAGAAGGGTCTAAGTATGCTTAAGATTTATTGTATGAAATGCACAAAAATTCAATGAAGTATACATTAAAAAGAAACATCAATGCAATGATGCAAAAGAAACCCCACAAGACAAGTATTTAAACATATGACCCTATTTTGTCAATATATACAGCATTACTAAGTCATATCACGGTTATACCCGAATAAAGAAACAGCATGACTCTTAGCTTTAGTTTTAATGTGAAGTGTGAGCCTGAACTCTGTGAACCTCTCTTTCCTTCTGATGTCTCACAGAACTGTACTCTGGAGCTGGACTTTACTCATACTTTCATTGAAGTAGTCTTTCCAGCAACACTTTGTGAAGTAGAATCAAGTTCCACTCTTGCCTATCAAAGAAGTTTGTCCTTTTATCTCTACGTCTAAAACATCGCACACACACATAATATCAAGCACGCCGCTCATTCTCACTGTTCTCAATGAGAATACCATGCCACTTCCAGGACTTTGATACAAGCACACCATCGTCATTCACTATCTTGGGTAGAGGGCAAGGTGGGATCCTGTGGGATTAAAGTCATACACCCAAGTCACTAGAGAACATGGCTCAGTGAGCTTTTTTAAATTGTAAAAAGTTGCTTTGAGTGCAAGTTTTAAAAAGTTATTAGTCCAGATTCTGTCTCTATTGTAAATTTATTCCTACAAATAAATAGATAATCTAATATATTTATAAATATTTCGGTGCCTAATGAAAAATGATTGGCAGAGATTAGAAATATTCATCTTCTCATTCTTAAAGTATCTGATGCTATCTTGGATTTGAAAAAAACAAAAGTAGCATGCATGGATACTATGCAAGGTTGGAGGCCACAGGCCCTAGAGAAGAACCTACTGCTCTCACGTTCCTAGACAATATCTTGCTATATTCTAAATAGCCTTATATTCACAACACTCTCAACACTTATCAATGAAACCTCTTTTAGCAACAGATGGAGACTCTTAGAAATTTCCTCAACTGATAAAATTTCAGATCATAAGTGACTAAGGAGTACCAAGTCCTGATACATCGACAATATGACTTCTACACCAAAGTTCAGGGAACATTGACAAAGACGAGGTGGAAAGAGCCAGAGGAATAGGAAGTCTGCTGATAGACAATGTATTCTAGACATGGTAGACGTGGCAGTGTCCCATAAAAGAGATACTACCTCTTGGGGTCATTTAACCAACATGAAGCCTGATCTGTTCTGAGGAGTTCTGATTTCTCTCACAACTGTTCTTTCCTCCTAAAAAAATGGCCTCGTCTTATATTTATTGAACAGCACATCAGTGAGTATATGAGAGAAGGAATGAAGAATGTTTTGTCTCCAAGAATCTTTTACCACAATTTTAAAAAGAAGGTGTTAATTTTTGAGCCCTACTAACCCAGAATAGCATACAGTGCAAGCAGATGCTAACAGCCTATTCTCACGTTGTTTTTGACACTTTTGTGGCATGGATTGTTTTTAACATTTTTGCCTCTTTCGGTGCTGGTCTTACCTATAGTTGCCACATCTCATGCATGGATACATGGTTCTGAGTGTAGGGCATAACAGAGTCACAATAGAAGTCATGGTTTAAGATTAAAGCTAAATTTTCAGCTTAGTGTGTAAAGGTGAATTACATTGGGAGCCCAAAGCACATTATGATTGATTACATTGTTTTTCTTAGATGCTTGTTAAATTCAAATAAGCTGATTATACAATAGGAAAACAGATTGAACTGTACTTCTAAGTAATCTCAAAGCAGATGATTAACTTGTAAAAGGGCAATTTGTGATTCCCAGAAAAATCATTCCCATAGATAGAGAAGCTGCACCCATGAAATCTCCACAGCATGGTAGCTGAACCAGACCTGCATTATGAAAGAACCAGTTGACAAGCTAATGTGGATGGGAAAATTCATGGGGTCCCACCTCTAAATTCAGACTATAGGCAATCAATAAATGCTGAGGGAAGATCAATCATTTTTCTTCAGGGACTAGCTCCCTGAGAGTTTGGCTTAATCTCAAGTTGTCAGTCCTAAAGAAAGTATACACAAGTACCACGAAATAGACTCAGTGCATTTTTGAGTATGTAAAAATAATAAAGAAGACAAAAACTTGAGAGGGATTGGGATTTGGGGGAAATGGGAGGAGTTGAGACTGTGAGGGGTGAAAGGATGCAAATACAATA
>NW_008348789.1:932353-940660 GCF_000622305.1 Nannospalax galili
TCAAGTATTTAAGACCAAGGATCAAATGGCACAAATTACATATTCTATATGTTTTTTTACATATGATCAAGACATATTTACATATGACTAAAAACACAAATAAAACAATGAGTAATTATGCACATTTGAATTTTTACAAGTAAACACTGAATAACTATAATGTGAGGGACAGTATGTGATAAACACAAACTCATTTGTATTATGGTAGAGGTTTCATGACAAAATTCATGTTTATGGGAGAAGAGATGGCTCACAGTTAAAAGCACCTACTGCTCTTGCAAAAGACTTAAGTTCAATGCACAATACCCATGACCAGTGGTGCATAACCACCTGCAACTCGAGGAGTTCTGTAGCCCTCTTCTGGGTTCTGGACACACTGCATTTGGAACACACCTCCACACAAGGACATACACATATACACACATAACAAACATAGATGCGCATATATTAAAAAATAAAATATTTTAAAACATATGAAGAAAAAGCATATTATCTATCTTTATTTTTCTCTCCCACAAATCCTTCTTCAATAAACACATAATTAATGGTTTAACATATTTTCTGAAAATATAACACAATGCAATTATATTTCAAGATTTAATATTTAAATCATACAATCCACAAAACTGCGCAAAGCATTAGTCTCATTCCTGCTCAAATACTAGATAGTCTTTTCTCCCTCTTTGGCCACCCCATCCATATTTTCTCTGGTAACTTTCTCCGGCAGCTCTTCGTCATCCTTACCTTTGGAACATCAGCATCTGCTAGTATATATCTCATCTGCAAGCTTTTTGGAACAGCTTGCTCCATTGCACTTCAAATTAACTACAAAGTTTCAAGCATAATAATTTTTCTAATGGCTGCTTACAATAATTATTTATCCTAAGTTGTAGTTGATATCAAAGATAGCCTCTAGGAATTATACTAATAGAATCAGAATAAAAAATGTATTGCCATCAGTTGTACTTACTAAAGTCACTGAATTTTCATTATAATATTATGAACAGGGAATTTCAGATGTATCAAATTCACAAAATTTGGCATGTCAGAGATTATTGCAATTATATTACTTCATGATGTAGATATGCACAGTCGACCTGCTGTAATGATTAGTCTCCATGGCAACTGAGTATGTTTTACCCACTAACATGAAAACAAACAAATATGACATCAAGAGTTCATTATACCACCCACTTCAACACTGGCTATTGGATTACACCAGAGTTAAAGCAAGTGACTTGTAAGGGAAGTATATCAAAGCAATAAAACCTTAGGCAAATCTGGGAGGAAAGTTTTTCTTTATGCTTTTATTTACAAAAACGATGAAATAAAATTGTGGTGTGTGTGTGTGTGTGTGTGTGTGTGTGTGTGTGTGTGTGTGTGAGTGAGTGCAGGTTCTTCATAAAGGTAGGAAAAGATCAACCAGATGATCAAGATATACCACCATTAGGCATAAACACAAAGGACTCTATGATAGGTACACCTGATTATCCATGTTCATCGCTGCTCTACTCACAATAGCGAAGAAATGGAAGCATCCTAAATGTCCATCAGCCAATAAGCGGATCATGAAAGCATGTTACATTTACACAATGGAATATTATTCAGCTGTTGAGAAAAATGAAATAATGAAATTCACAAGTAAATGGATAGTGTTTTAAACAGTCATCTTAGGTGAGGCAACCCAGATCCATGAAAAAAAAAATGTTGCATGTTCTCTAACATAGGTGGATGCTGGCTTTGAATAATTTGATATGTGTGCTTCATTTGGAATACTTGTAGCAGTCAGGAAATTTGTAAGGGTCCACGAGTACGGTCATTTTCATGGGCAAGGAAAATAGAATATAGTGTTATAAAAGGGAAAAGAAAAGCTGGGCGTGGTGGCACACGCCTTAATCCCAGCACTTGGGAGGCAGAGGCAGGTGGATCTTTGTGAGTTTGAGTCCAGCCTGGTCTGCATACTGAGTTCCAGGACAGCTGGGGCTACAGGGAGATCCTGTATCAAAAAGACAATAAAAGAGGGGGGATAATAAAACAGGGAAGGCTAAATTGGGTGGAGAAATGGAGTGCAGGGTAGAAGATAGTATGTGAAGAGAAAACTAAAACAAAGGTCTTTTGAAAAAGTCTTATAGAAACAGACTACTGTAGACACTTGATGAAATACAAACACAGACATATATAAAAACAACTAGAATGGAGTTACCCTGTAAGGGGGTAATAATTTCCAATACAGGCACCACAGGATAGCTAACAAATAAAAAGTCCAATGTCAGCTGGGCTTGGTGGCACACGTCTTTAATACCAGCATTCAAGACGCAAAGGTAGGTGGATGTCTATGAGTTTGAGGCAAATTTGATCTACATAGGAATTTCCAGCCCAGCCAGCCATTACTACATTTTGAGACCCTGTCACCCCAGCCCACCAATGATGATTTAATAAAAACCAAAGTACAGGGGCTGGAGAGGTGACTCAGTAGTTAGGAGCACAGGCTCTTCTTGCAGAAGACCTGGGTTCAGTTTCCAGCACCCACATGGTGGCTAACAACCGTCTGTAACTCTAGTTCCAATGCCCTCTTCTGGCCTCTGTGGGCATTGCAATTATGGGTGCACTTAACATGCATGCAGGCAAAACACTGAGACATGTAAAATAAAATAAGTATATAAACAAAAACTTTAAAAAAACCTCCTTTATAAAAATAGACTACAATCTTCAAAGACTTCATGTTAGAGAAGCAAAAATGTTCCTCTACTTAAAAACCTAAAAGTATTATTTGTTCTCTTGCTCTTAGCCAGTCTGACTCAGGTAAGATGAAATCTTAAAGTGGTTTTAATTTGTATTTCCCTAATTACTAGTGATGTTGAACATCTTTTAACATGCATCTTAGCCATCTTTAGTTCTTCTTTGAGAACTCTGTTCAGTTCCTTAGTTCACCTTTTAATTGGGTTACTTGCTTTCCCGATTCTTTGTTTTTTGAGATCCTTATATATTCTGATGTTAAAACTCTGTCAGATGTGTCACTGGTGCAGATTTTCTCCCAATTCTATGGGTTTTCTCTTCCCTTTTTTGATTGTTTCTTTTTATGTACAGAAGCTTTTTAGTTTAATGAGGTCCCATTTGTTGATTCTTGACCTGTTTCCTGGGCAATTGATGTCAGGTTTAGAAAATCCTTTCCTACACCTATATTTTATAGGTTATTGCCAATGTTTTCTTCTAACAGTTTCAGAGTCTCGGGCTTCACATTGTGGTCTTTGATCCACTTGGAGTTGACTTTTATGCAACGTGAAAATGAGGAATTTAGTTTCATTCTTCTATAGGTGGCGATCCAGTTTTGCCAGCACCATTTGCTGAACATGTTCTTGGCCCCTTTGCCAAATATTGGGTGACTGAAATTGCATGTACTGGTATTTGGGTCTTCAATTTTGTTCCATTGATCTAAGGGTCTATTCATTTATGTATGGGTCTATTTTTATGCCAGTACCATGTTTTTTTTTATGACTATAGCTCTGTAATACAGTTAAAAATATGGTATAGTAATCCCCCCAGCATTGCTCTTAGTGCTCAGGGTTGCTTTGGCTGTCTGAGGTCTTTTGTGCTTCCTTATGAATCTTAGGATTTTTTCCCAATTCTGTGAAAAATGTCATGAGAATTTTGATTGCCATTGCTTTGAATCTATCAATGGTTTTTGGTAGGATTTTAATTTTCACAATATGTATTTTTCCAATCCATGAGCATGGGAGGTCCTTCCATCTTTTGATGTCTTCCTCAATCTCTTTCTTTAAAGATTTAAAATTTTCATTTTGGAGGTTTTTAATGTCTTTTGTCAGGTTTATTCTAAGATTATTTTTTTGCGGTCATGTGCTCTTTCTCTGATTGCTTGTTATTGGTATATAGAAAGGCTACAGACTTTAGTAGACTAATTTTGTAACTTTCCACATGACTGAACATGTTAATAATTTATAGGAGTTTTCTGGTGGATTATCTGGTGTCTCTTTGATATAATATCATGTCATCTGCAAAACAGGGTAATTTGAGCCCTTCTTTTAAAATTATTACTCCTTTAATTTTGTTCTCTTGTCTTGTTGCTCTTTCAAGAGTTTCAAGCACTATGTTAAAGAGGAGTGGAGATAGTGGACATCCTTTTCTGGTTCCTGATTTTAATGGGAATGCTTCCAGTTTTTCTCTATTTAGAATGATGTTGGCTGTGTGTTTGTTATATATGGCTTCAATTATGGTGAGGTATGTTCCCTCCATTCCTAGTCCCTCTAGGACTTTGAACATAAATGCATGTTAAATTTTGTCAAACGCCTTCTCTGTATCTATTAAAATGACCATGTGGCATATTTTAAAATGAAATGGAGATCTTTTTAAAAGGTTAATAACTCATTCAATTTTATGTCTTGGAAGGTCTATTCTGAGTTCAATATTGTATAACTGTATTAATTCAACTGTGAACATAAAAATTTACAGCAGCTTTTGAAAGAGATGTATCTTACTCTGGAATTATTGAATATGTTAAAGCTGTAATGAAATGCTTCTTCTAGTCATGTGGTTATTAAATTGAAAAAACTTTAAGAAAATAAAAAAATTACCACCTTGTTTAAATATTGATTATTAAATAGTGAATGTTAAGGATGAGTAATAAGGCTTTGGTATTTTATTATTTAAACCTAAAAGGAACCTTAATAGCCACATTTGACAGAAATATTGCTCAGTAAAATTACAGATTGTGTGTAGGGCAATTCTCCTAGCAAATGACAGCTGAGTTCTAATTTTACACGCAATTCCTTCAATGATGTGAGTTTTTTACTTTAATCTATCCAAAAGGAGACAGATTTACATCTACTCATTCATGGGAGAGGGCAGTGGTGTGTTCCTACAGAAAGTAACTGGTCATCAGTATTTCTATAATCAAAGGAGGTCTTCATAGCCTCTTGTTTAATAAATCCATTTCCAAATTTCACTTGACTACAGTATTTAAATAGTGGAAATAACTAGCAAAAACAGAATTCCCATCAGAGAGCTGGAAGATGGAGAAGTTTAGCAGCACCACCCAACCACTACAGGAGAAACTCAAATAGATGATGGTTATTTAAAACTCATGAAATATCATGTGGACTTTAAAAAGAATTAGAGGATTTTTTAATTTCAATACAACAAAATTTAACAGTCAATAAGTAAAAATGATGTGTACACAGCAGTTGAGATTTCTACAGATACTGAAAGATAAGGAAGCTGATTTATTTGAATGATTATCATGTATTTATATTTGTAAAATAAAACATTTCAAAAATAAAAAATCTAAAAGTAACACACTCTGTTCAGTATACTTATTTCATACCTGAATGTCATAAGAATTCTTAGCATACTCTAAAATTCCCTCCTTTTTCTCCACTCTTCCTATGAAATTCCGATTGTCAGAACAACTGTTAAGGAATAACATGGTAGAATCAAAGCAGTGTCAAATGGCTAATTCAAAACAATTCTTGCACTGTTGATGTACTTACCTATTTATTATTTATTATTTTTATTCATTTCTTTATTTCTGTGGTGGGGACTGAACCTCAGATGTATGCTGTAGAGAGTATTCATTTTTCTACTGACCTATACTAAATATCACTATCACAGATTGAAACCATATAAATGTGTGTGTGTGTGTGTGTGTATTTTGTGTGTGTGTGTGTAAGTCTGAAATACCTAAGCAAACAAATAACTGAAAATGTAAACAAAAGTAATTTGGATCTTCACAAAGAGTTAACATTTTTGACATTATTTATTAATACTTCAGAAAATTGATGTCACTAATTCATTATGAGTTAGACCTATGTAACATACAGCGTTTTGTATTTGCTTATTTATCTTCGTCAGTATAATTCTTCTAAAACATTATTGTGAAATTTAAAATTACTATATTTATAGGGAAATTATAAAAGAATATAATTGGAAGTTTTATTTCTCTCTATCATCTATCTATCTATCTATCTGATTTGGAAAATACAAAATGGCAAAAACAAAATTAACTGCATGACCATATAGGTCATGGATACATGTATCATAGGCTACAGAATCTTACAGGCTCCTGGAAACTTGCTCATATGAACTTACAGCACAGGTGACAGAATACACAATATCCGTGAAAACTCAATCAGACCAAAACCAATATAGAACTGGAGAAATGGGCAGGAGGCCACAAATTTATTGATGGATTATTGGCAGCTGATCACTATTGGGTGAGGTAGAGTGTATCTTCTTTAAGGGCATGATGATAGGCTGAACAAACTCCAGTGGATGAACTCACAGTGAGGGACCTCTGGGTACACAAACTTGAATCCCTAGGCCTTAACATAGTCAACAAAATGCATGAAGTCCTATAAGTGATATATGGGGAGTTGCAGATGGAAAAGGGGCAGTAACTATGATTAAGATGTATTATATGAAATCCACAAAAATTCAATAGAAATATTTTTAATTAACTGCTTATAATCAAATTGGAAAAAAATTAAAGAGATAAATATGTGAGTTGAGTAATTCAGTAGAACATACTAACAATATATTCAACTAAAATATTCAATAACGGATTAAATCTGTGATATCTCAGGTATCAATGCAGAAGATGGGGTGGAATGATTGCAAGAGCTAGATGTGGTATATGATGAAAGAGAGTGTTTTCCAGCCAAAACATATGATCTCACAGTGGTTGCAACAGTATGCACAAGACCTATGTAAGCTCAAGCCAGACAAAATCCATGTGGAACACTATTAGCAATTAATAGTTTACAGGAGAGGGAAGTCAGTTTTCAAGTGTGTGTTCCCTGGAGGTCAAACACATTAGTGGATAATCACATACCCAAGAGTGTATGAGCAGCACAAATTAGACACAATTATATTGTTTAAGACCACACAATGATGGGTTGGTAGAGTAGTGGGGGTGGATCTGGGAGGAATTGTGTAAGGAATGAGTATGATCAAAATACATTGTATAAATTTCTCAAATAACTAACTTGTTAAATATAATTTATTTTAATAAACATATTATCATCTTATTTTTCAATGACCATGTTTTCAGGCTTTTCTTTTTCAAATCTGATTGAGAAAAATTTCCAGCATCAATTTAGGAAATTAAATGTAGTGGTCCAAAATACAGGCTGCATATGACTGTGAATATCCAAAAAGCTCTGATATGATCAATATCTTTATTTTGCTTTCAAAAAGTATCTCTAAGCGATTGTTTGAGAGATCATGATAAAAGAAGGTACTGGGGGCAAGTGAAGCACAGAATGCCTGCTCTACTGAAAACAAACTTACTTTCAAAACTATCTGAATATTTGAGAGCATTACTACTCTAACCTTGAATGTCTCAGGTTTCTGAATTACCTCAAGATAAAACTGGTAGAAAAGATTATAGAATCAGATGCTAATAAATATCTTAACAGAAACTATAGAGGAAGGAACTTACTTGTTTATTCATTGTGTGCACAGAGATGCTCAATAGCACATTTTTTCTTTCTTTTCTTGTGATGGGCTGGACCCCAGGGCCTTTCACACATTGTAGGTGAACATTTTAACACTAAGCTATATCAGTAGACTTCTTAAACTTTTATTTTGAAACAAGTCCTCTATAAGTTACCTTGGCTTACCCTGAACCAATTCTAGACCAGGCAAACCTTGAACTTGAGAGTCTCTGCCTCTTTCTCTTTAACAACTGGAATTACAGATCTATGCCACCAAGTTTAGTAATTAAAATTCTTACACTAAAATTTAAAATACCTTTTGTATAATGAGTAAGACAAAAACTCAAGGTTGCAAAATAATTAGCACAGCCACTTTGAAAGTGAAAGTTGAGGTGTTCTCTGTTAGGTAGTAAGAACCAGCCCATTCTGTCCCCATCACTACTCTTTGGGCTTTGGCCACAATCTGCTGAGACTGTGGAGAAGGCCTGACTAGCCTGGGCTGCTTTGCTCTCTTAGAGAGCTCTAGACTAAGCTGCCTGGATCCATCAGAATTGTATGAGCCACAGGGGGTGGAGGACAGCAAGGAAACAGTCTTCCTGACAGCTGGTCAGTTTCTCATATGAAATCACAAGCATGGTGACAGCATGCACAAGGGCAAGCTCAAACCAGACAGAATCCCAGTCTAGACAAAGGGAAGTGAATAGGAAATCTCAAAGCAACCTAAGGAGCTTCTGACAATTGATGGCTCTCGGGAGAGGCGGGGGACAGTGTCTTCCAGGGATGGGATTCAGTGTGTTCTCTGGATGGACTCACACTGAAGGACACTTGGGGTCACAAGTCAGACTCTATAGTTCATATA
>NW_008348789.1:940776-1028858 GCF_000622305.1 Nannospalax galili
CTATAATTAAATTATATTGCATGGAAATCATAAAAATTTGATAAAAATAATGATAAAAAGAGAGAATCTGAAGCCCAACCCAACTAACTATTCATAGCAGGTCAGAAAGCACCCAAGTTGCAACAGCAGTATAAATAGACTCAAACTTCAACTCAACAAACGTAGGCTTAAGTTTCATATCAGAAATACAAACAGCAAATGAAATCCACATGCACAGACCCAACAGAAAAATACAAATAATATGAAAAACTATGACCTCACCAAACTCCACCAGTCCTATAGAAGTGTTCTACAATAAGAAAAACCTAGAGGAACCCCAGGACACAGGACTTAAAAAGAACAGTAATAAACATGATCAAAGATTTCAACAAATTTAAAGAACACACAAATTACTCAAAGAACTCAAAGAAAATAGGGACAAACTCCTGAGTGAAAATGAAAGTAAAGAAATAAAAAGTTAAATGAAACCTAACTTTTTTCATTGCAATTCATTATAACGCTTCATAATGACTTTGAACAGAAAATAAATATTCCCACAAGATTAAAATTGTTAATAATTGTGCTAGATAGCTTTAGTGTCAACTTGACACACCCGGATTGAGGGAGCCTCAATTGCGGAATTTCCTCCATAGGACTTACCCCTGGCCACGTCTGTGGGGTATCTTCTTGATTATTGAGTGATGTTGGAGGGCCCTTCCCACTGTGGGTGGTGCCAACCCTGGGCAGGAAGGCCTATGCTGCATAAGAAAGCAGGTTAAGCAGGGGCCAGGGGAGCAAGCCAGTAAGCAGTGTTCGTCCATGGTCTGTTCTTCAGCACCTGCCTCCAGGTTCCTGCCTTGAGTTTCTACGTTGGGCTCCCTGATGAACCATGACCCAGGAGATGTAAGCTGAATAAACCCTTTCCTCTCCAAGTTGGTATTGGTCAGACTATTTTGTCACAGCAATGGAGAAACATGACAGAAATTGGTACCAAGAGTGGGCATTGCTGTGACAGACCTGATGTTGAAGGATTGTGGAAGCATTTGGAACACTGGGCTTGAAGAGCCATTGAGTGCTTAGAGTTTGCTGCTGTGGAGCTTGGAACAGTTATGTTGAAAGAGTTGTGGCCGATGGAGGCCTGGCTTGTGAAGCTTCAGAGCTGTTCACGTGAGATTTTGAATTGAGACTCTGTGGGCTCTGGCCAACTGGGGCTGAAGAATCAGCTGTGATTAAGAAGAGAACAGAACCTGAAGTAAAACCTTTGCTTTATTGGGACAATTGATGCTGGTTAGCTGTGGCTGAGAAATCAGGTGTAAGTAACAAGAGACCAGCATCACTGTGATGAAATTTTCTAGGAGGTGTTTACTCAGGGTCAGCACACAGAGGGGACCCAAGCGTCCATCTCAAGCTAAAAGCCAGACTTGGTAATGTCTAAGAGTCTCCTGCATAGTTCTGGTGTTGAAAGCATGAAGGGGTCACAGAGAGCAGCTGAGGCTTGACTCTCTGAGAGGCCAGGAATGGCCATAGGTGAAAGTGCAGCTTCAGTTTCAGTGAAAACCCCAGGAGTGAAGGGGTCATGGAGAGAATCTGAGGCTTTGAACCCCAAGAAGCAAGAAGAGGCCATTGGTGAAGGTGCAGCCTCAGTTTCAGTGGAGATGCCAGCTTTCTGGAGATTCCAGGACCATGGGATGACCACCAATGGCAGCAGTAGGTGTGGAATGGAGCTGGCCTGGGTCTGTGAGATGAGCTGTGTGTGCTGTGGACAGCAGAGTTAGAGAAGTGGAGCTGCCAGAACCCTTTGGAGCACAGAAGAGCGTGATTGAATCCCAGATGTCCAGCCTTGAGCTACTTTTCTGGATTTAGTTTTTGCTTAGGTGTGCCCAATTCTTCCCTTTGAAATAAGACAGTACTTGTTTTGGATTTTACAGGAGTCACCAGTTAAGAGATTTATAAAAGATACTGTGGACTTTTAAGTGTTTGGATTTTTTAAGGACTGTAGGGATTTTAAGGTTGTATTACTACGACAGTGCTCATACACCATAATTACATGATTGAAAAAAAGAACATTAAAATGTAAAGAATTGGGTGTGTATTATGCCACTTACTATTATAATGATTGTGATATTTTTATTAAAATAGTTATAAGACTGACATACTCCTTCTTAATGACAGGCATGACCTTATGCAGTAAAAGTTCTGTTTTGAATATTCAACAACTGCTTAAGTCATCAGAATAAATCAAAAGTTTGGCTTAGCTCAGGAATAAATTATTGAAGGAATTTATAGTTAGGGCCATTAAATGTCATTGAAAAAAATTAGGAAAAAAATGAGATTAGATAAATTTTATAAAAGAAAGTTGAAATATATTCATCAGTAAGTCATGCTGAATGGACAGAGGTAACTAAAGAAAGGTTTGGGAAATAGTGTCTTGAAATGAGACTCGGATTTTGTTATTAGAACTCACACAAAAATTACTGCCTTTGAGGAATAAGATGGTAATTATCATGGAAAAACACATGCCCTTCACTGATAATTTCTTTCCACTTTCTTTTTAATAATTTGTCTGATCACCCAGGAAACCTTAACTTCTATTTTCCGATAGAGTTTTTCTACCTCTGTGATGTATCTTACACTCTTCATCCCACCTCGAGGCTCTTCTCTCTCTCTTTTTTTTTATGTTGGTTGTATGTTTTCCCATCTTTGAATTCTAAATTTAACTATCACAACTATTATGAATTTTATTTGTCATTTTTCTTGTTGAATTTTTTTCCTCCCTCGTGTTTCCCTAGCACTTTCTACTTACTTTAGAGAATCAGTATTTATTTCATGCTCCCTCTGAGTATAGATCATCATGTACACAGCTAACATCATTCCTGGCCTGTAGCTCTCTTTTGTATCAAGAATACTGTGATTTAACTTATAGTCTTCATAACATAGAGAAAACCCAACAATGTATCAGAAAGCACATGTGTGATACAATACATTGACAGCTGGTAAAATATATGAGAAGCCAAGTTCCTAATAATAGTGTTTGCCATTGACTAACCTGAAGTTACAAATCTTCTGGATTAATGTATTTAAGTGATTAGTAGATGGGCTCTTTACCAGTGAAGAAAAAGCACATATTTTAAGCTCATTTATGACTCAAAAGTCCTAAAGCACTAGATTTCTATTGCAAATAATTAAGAGATTTCAGTGGCATCAGGGTTATGACCTCTGAGGGTAAATAGAAGTAACCTGCAACAAATGAAAACATTACTTGAAAACTTATTCTAAAAAGGATTCTTTTAGAAATAATTATCAATATTGATATGAATAAAATTATTATACCTTTTTCAAATGAGGATTTCCAAAACATATCTAGTTTTGTATGCTTATTATAACATAGCTGACAGATTACCTATTTAGTTCTTAGGGAAATCATTGTCATAATTCCCATTATAAAGAGAGAAACATCAAGAATAGGGCATTTGTCAGAAATTTTCTATTCCTAAATAATTATTCATTCTACTTGAATGATTATGTGCATAAAACACAGAAAGAAGTATGAAAGGTGGGGAAATAGACATTATTGTAATGAAACAATAAAGACTTAACAAAAGTCAACTTACTCCATTAACTGCAGAATTTGGATATCTCATGATCTGTAATTTTAATTTTTTAAAAAATTTTCATTGATTACTACCATATTGTATCTGTATGATGTGGGAGAAACACTTGGCATGATGCACAAATGGAGGCTAGAGTACAGAACCATGGATTCAGCTCTCTCCTCCCACTTCATGTGGGTTACAGTGATCAGTCATTAGACTTGCAAGGCAAACGCCTTTATCCATACAGCCATGTTACAGACCCTGGATTGTACATTTAATCATTACTTCTTTTATTACCAAATCTCAACAAAATTAGTGTTTTTGACTTGTATAATCCATACATACATACATACATACATACATACATACATTCCAATATCTGTTTTATATAATAATATAGATATTTCAACATTTTTGTCAAAAAAAGGAAAGAAGGAAGGAGAGATGGATAAAAGGAAGGAGAAAGGAAGGTTGGGAGAGGGAGTTAAAAATGAATACTATGCAGTAACTATTCTAGTAACACTGACAGCTTAGATAATATGAATGCCAACAATCAATGAAATTCTGTGTGTGTGTGTGTGTGTGTGTGTGTGTGTGTGTGTGCATTACTCTGATTTTATCTCCTGGACTGTACATACTACCGAGCTATTTCCACAACTCAATAAAATACAACCAAACATTTGCTGCTAAACAGTAATAAAATTAATACTGAACAAGTATCTAACACATTTAAAAGCTATTCTTTATAGTAATATTCCAATGGCCATTATTGTCCTTTTATACTACATTATGCTACCTTTATCTCAAAAAATGCTCTGACAATCTGTTTGTTACAGTAAATCCATACAGATGCTTTAAAAACTGGTGTGTTTGCTTCTGGTAGTTTCAGAGTTTCACAGTCTTTGATCCATTTAAAACTGACTTTAGTGGTGCATGAAGGATAAAGTTCCACTTTCATTCTTCAACAAGTAGAGGTTCAGTGTTGCCAGCACCATTTGTTAAGGTTCTGTCTTTCCTCCATTATGTGATCTTGACACCTTTGTCAAATATCGGGTGACTGAAATTGCATGCACTTATGTTTCAGTCTTCTGTTACACTTCTTTGGCTATCTGGGGCTTTTGTGATTTCATATGATTTTTTAAATTTTTATTTATTATTTTTACTTTATGTGTACAAGTGTATTGCCTGCATGTATGTGATGCACCCATGTCTTGCAATGCCACAGATGTCAGAAGAGGGCTTCAGATTCCCCTGGAACTGGAGTTAAGGATGGTTCATAGCCACCATGTGGGTGCTGAGTATTGAACCCAGGTCCTCTGCAAGAGCAGTCATTGCTCTTAACTGCTGAGCCATCTATACAGACCTCATTTCATATGAATTTTAACTTTTTTAAAATTTTGTGAAGCATGTCATGGGCATTCTTCAATGCCATTTTGACTGGCATTGCATTGACTCTATAGATTGCTTCTGGTAGGATGATAATTTTCACTATATTAATTCTGCCAAACCATGAGCATGAGAGGTCCTTCCATATCTCAGTGTCTTCCTCAATATCTTACTTCAAAAATATATTGTACAGATCTTTAATGTCTTTGATTGGGTTTATTCCTAGATGTTTTTAGAGGATATTGTGAATGGGAGGGTTTCTATGAATACTTTTTCCAATTGTTTGTTATTGGTGTATAGAAAGGCCACTGATTTGTGTAAATTAAGTTCATAACCTGACACTTGGCTGAAAGTATTGGTCATATCTAGCAGTTTTCTTTCTTTTCTGGGATCTATTATGTGCAGTATCATATCATCTGCTAATAGTGATAATTTGACCTCTTCGTTTCCAACTAGAATTCCTTTAATTTCCTTCTCTTGTCTTATTGCTGTAGCAAGAGTATCAAGGACTATATTGAAAAAGGAGTGGAGATAGTGGATAGTCTTGCCTGATTCCTTATTTTAATTAGAATCTTCCAGTTTTTCACCATTTAGAATAATATTGACTGTGGGTTTGTTGTATATAGCTCTAAATGTGCTGAGGTAAGTACCCTCCAGTCCAATTCCCTCTAGGATTTTAATATGAATATATGCTGTTGTTTTCAAAGGCCTTTTCTGCATCTATTGAGATGACCATGTGATTTTTGTCTTTATATCAATGTATATGATTTATTACATTTATGGTCTTATGTATATTGAACCATCCCTGCATCTCTGTAATAAAGCTGAATTAATCATGGTGGATAATCTTTTGATGTGTATATGTGTGCAGTTTGCAATCTATTGATGTGTATCTGTAATAAAGCTGAATTAATCATGGTGGATAATCTTTTGATGTGTATATGTGTGCAGTTTGCAATCTATTGATGTGTATCTGTATGCAATTTGCAATTATTTTGTGGAGAATCTTCATGTCTATGTTCATAAAGAATATGGGCATATATATAAATATTTTTTTTCCTGTGTCTTTACCTGGCTTTGGTATTGAAGTAATACTGGCTTTGGGACTGATAGAAGGACTTTGGAAGTCCTCCTGCTGTTCTTATATTTTGAATAATTTAAGAAGTATTGGTTAAAGATATTCTTTGAATATCTGGCACAATTCTGCTGTGAATCCATCTGGGACTGCACTTCTTTTAGTTGGAAAGTTTTGTATTGCTGCCTCAATTTCCTCATTTGTTATGGATCTGTTTAAGTTGTTGATATGCTAGAAGAAAAGATAGGCAGTATCCTACAAGATATAGGTGTAGGAAAAGACTTTCTAAATTGGATATCAATTGGTCAGACATTAAGTTCAAGAGTCAACTAGTGTGACTTCATTAAACTAAATATCTTCTGTATAGCAAAAGAAACAACCAAGGAAGTAAAGAAGAAATTCACTGAGTGGGAGAAAAATCTTCACTGCTACATAACTTACAGAGTAATAATATCAAGAATATACAAAGAAATAAAAAACTAAGAAACAAGAAAATAAATTATCCCAATTAAAAGATGGTTTATTGACCTGAATAGAGAGTTCACAAACAAAGAAATAAAAATGGCTAAGAAACAGCTTAAAAAGTGCTCAGCATCCTTAGTAATTAGAGAAATGGAATCCAAAACCACTTTATGGTTCCATCTTACCCCAGTAATACTGGCTAGCATCAAGAAAACAAATGGCAACAAATTCTGGAGAGGATGTGGAGAAAGGGGAAAGCTCATTCACTGCTGGTGGGATGCAAACTCATGTAACCACTATGGACAGCAGTGTGAAGAATTCTTAGAACTAAAAATAAATAATATACACTATTATCTGATTATACCACTCCTTGGCATATAGCCAAAGAACTCATCCTACTGTACAGGTCCTTGTACATCCATTTTTGTTCCTGTTCTTTTCCCAATAGCTAAGAAATAGAAACAATGTGAATGTCTCTCAACTGATGAATGGATACTAAAAATGTGGTTCATTCACACAATGGAGTTCTACTCAGTGGCAAGGAAAGACAAAAATCATGAAATTTGCAGGTAAATCGATGTGACTAGAAACTGTTATACTAAGTGAGGCAACACAGACTCAGAAAAACAACTGATATATGTTCTCCCTCATTTGTAGATATTAGAATTGATCTCTTATATATGACTATCTATCCTGATGCAACAGCAGGAGCCAGAAAAATGGGAAAGGACTACAGAGGTAAAGGAAAAGAAGGAACATGAAAGAGGGGGATAGGTGGAAACAGACGATACTAAGGGGGAAATGGGAAAAATGAGGATATTCAACTGGGAGGAGAGGAGGGAAGGATATGCAAGGAACCATGGGGGTAAAGGAGAAGAAGAAACTCAAGAGGGGGGACAATATTAGGTATTATAAAAGGGGAAATGGGGGTACTTTAACTGAGGAAGAAGGGAAGTTAGATAGGGAGAGAGAGGAGAGGTAAATAAAGCTTAGGTGATGTGAAAAGTCAGAGGGAACTGTATTAACTAAAAAATAAAACCCTGAAAAATACACATACAATATCTGAACTGTATATAACTGAAGGCTATATACAAACAAACACAGTGCCAAACAAGAGAAACCTCCTTAGACCTGTAGGTCAGGGTAGTCCAAAATTATACAGGCTTATTGCCACAGTCTTTGATTACCTCACAGAACTTGAAGATAAGACCCTATTGCTGAAGACAGGACATACTTTGGACACAGGACATGAGAAATGAAACTGGAACTGATCTGGAAGCCTGGTCACTGAAGACTAGCTCTCATAATTATAGAGGATACTATACAAACTTCAAGGGAGAAATATCAAGAAATGGTCCAGCCCAGCTGTACAGCCTAATAACCACAATGGCTGGCACAACAAACTGTCCCTACTGGTGCAAGAGTGGCATCTAGTGGGTAATCGATAGCTATCTAATTGGACTTAAAGCCTCCTCAATGAAAGGGGACTCATAGGTGGCACTGTAAATATAGTCAACTCACATATCTGGAGAAGTCATAGATCCTAAAGAAAATCCTATCTCTGTCATATCTGTAGATAAATGAAATTTCTTACTATATGCTGATTATGGATCCTTATATTTACAGACAAGTACGCTGAACACCATTCATCAAAAAAGCTTCATTTTGCAACAGATGGTGGTCATTGCAGAGTTCCACAATTAGTCACACACAGAGACTATATGTCTGAGAGATGCCCATCCCTAAGTGACACATCTAATGCAGATAAGTCTCATGGAACAGAGATGAAGAGGTGTAGAAAGAATACTAATACATTCCTCAACACTCACCAGAGAAGGTTCCTCATACACCAGAGGGCGATGCATACAGAAATCTACAACTGGCCAAGTTTCAGAAAATAAGAGCATGCAGCATGTATGTCCCTGTTAGGACTCCTTTGTTAAACCTCACCCACCCATGGCTCAGGGACCACTGTGGAAGAGGAGGTGCAAAGATTGTAAGAGCCAGGGTTGGTAAAGGAATATAAGGAAACAGAGGCATTCAGAACTCGGGGAACTTGCTCATATCAACTTGCAACAATGGTTATAGCATGCACAAGACCTATGCTAACTCAGTCAGACAAAAACTCCACCATAGAACTTGCAAAATTGGCCACAAACTTCACCATTAGCCTAGGAACTATTGGAAACTGATTACTGAGGAGTGAGGGAGAATAAATCTTCTTTAAGGGAGTGATAGGCTGACTAGACTCTAGTGAATGAACTTGTGCTGAGGAATCTCTGAGTAGAAATGCTGGATGGATAGGCCTTAACATATCTGATAGAATGCATGAAGTCTAACAAAGGGGGAGGCAGTGGGAGGGATGCAGATAAGGGAGGAGGTTCTAAATATGATTAAGATATATTATATGAAATGCACACTCAATAAAATATATATATATAATAATACAGATCAATAAAGTTGACTTAAAAATACCTATACTTACCTACATGCAGTCAATACACACATACACATAAAATAAAAATGACAAAATTTTTAAAAATACCTACACATGTTTTGTATTTAATATCAAGTAAAACAGATATGTTGATATGTGAAAACAAACAAAGAAACAAAATAACTGGTATGACCTGGAGTCGATGTCACTGAAATTGAAATAATCAAATATTGCACCTTACCCAGGAAATGTCATGATATTTATACTTCTTCAATGTGCATGGTTCACTTTTATTTTGAACACAATATAGAAAACAAGTAGTTAGAAAATACATTCAAATGTCATTCCTCTCGAGCTATCTACAGCATTATAGCACTGGCCAAGAGTATGATAAGGTGCCTCCAGTCAACACAGTGACAGAAGTTGATTCTGAACACTCAGAGAGGCACAGGGGTGTTGCACACTACCAAATTCTTTAAAATCTGTGCTTCAAAACAGATGAGAATTCCCAGAGATGGTGAGTGAGCACTATTGCCTACATAGTACACAGCACTTCGTAAAAAAAAGCTTTGTGTACTCTTTCTCAACGATGCTTCTGCTGTACAGATTTTATGGTACAGAGCAGTTGCTTGTAAATAGTATGTGATAATAGAAATGAATTTAAAATTTTGATGTAGAGTAATCTAAAAATGATTTGTCATGCATTTGAAAGATTTCTTAAAATGCCATTAAAGCCATGAACATTGAAATACAAGTTGTTTATTTTCATCACAAAATGTAAGTTATGACATTGTTAAATATTTGAAAACAAAGATCCTAGACAATTGTTAGATGTCTAGAACCCAGGAGTCACATGAATTTGTAGAATTAATATTTCAGTTCTGGAAATGAGAAAAAGAGGATATAGTGCTTTGTTTGTATTTTTACCCAACTATGACAGATTTCTAACTTCTATGAATCCACACAACACATGGTTAAGAACCCATGTCAATAATCAAACATACAAATCCTTTTAAAAAATTTACCAACTGTGTTACTTCGCTTAGTATAACAGTATCTAGTTCCATCCATTTACCTGCAAATTTCGTGGTTTTATTTTCCTTTACCACTGAGTAGCATTCCATTGTGTAAATGTACTACATTATCATTATCCAGTCAAAAAAAATGACACATGTTGTCCCTCATATGTGGATCCTTGCACCAAATCTTTATAAGTATGTATTCAGATATAACTACAGGAACCAGGATAATGAAAAGGATCTGGGGAGGTAAAGGAAAAGAAATAACGTGAGAGAGAAGAAGAGTAGGAAACAAGTATTACTAAGGGAGAAATGGATAAAATGAGGTTATGTAAATGGAAGGGAAGAGGGAGGGTTATACAAGGAACCTTGAAGATGAAGAGAAAGAAGGAGGTCAAAAGAGGTGGGACCATAGGTGACAGATATTATCAAAGGATAAATGGGGAAAATGGGGACACTTTAAATGAGGAAACCATGGTGGAAATGTTAGACAGTAAGAGAGAGAGGGGAGAGTGAAATAATGCCTTGCTAGTTTAAAAAAAAATAATAACGGCAGGAACCATATTAATCCAACAACCTACGACAAATTATGCATACATTATTTCTACATGGGTCCCTGTGTATAGCTAAAGGCTACACAACAAAAAACAGTGCCAGACAGGAGATATCATCCTTGAAGTTTTGGCCAGGATGGTCCATGAGACTCCTGAAATTACTGAAGCTATTGCCACTGCCCTTGATGACTTCCCAGAACTTGAAGGTTAAACCCTGAAACATACTTTGGACACAGCATTTGGAGCAATGGAGCTGTAACTGACCTGTAACCACTTCCCCTGAAGGCTAGCTCTCATAGCTTTGGAGAGTATGATGGAGGTGCCAAAGGAAAACATCAGTGAATGATCCAACACCAGCTTAAAGTACAAATAACCACACCAACAGCCAGCACAGCATGTCATTGGTGCAGTAGTGGCACTTTTATCTTGGGGACAATCAACAGCTACCTATTTTGACTAAATGCCCACTCAAAGGGAGGAAACTCAAGGCTGATAATATAAAATAACCTAATACACATGGATGGAGTTGCCAGAAAACTTAGAGAAAACCCCAAGACTGTTACACTAATGTTATTTCTTACTATCTGTAAAATATGTATCTTTTTTTATTTACAGACAAATATCCCAGTCACTACTCATCAAAGAAGTTCATTTTGCACCAATCAGAATCTATTGAAGTACCACGATTGGTCACACACGAACATTGTCTATGAATTGCCCAGGCCTAAACGACATATCTACAATGCAACCTCTACACCTAAGGCTCATGGAACATGGAACAGGGATAATGAAGAGGATACTAATGAATCTCTCAGTTCTCAATAATGAAGCTCCCTCATGCAGTGGAGTGCCAAGAACACAAAAGGTCACAATAGCCAAAATGGAGAGATCAAGAGTCTGCTGAATGTTGGTCCTTGGACAGGATCCCTTTATTAAATCTCCCTCAATCAAGTCTTAGGGACAATTGAGGAATAAGGCAAGGGAGATTGTAAGAACCAAGGAGGAGGTGCATGACCATACAGAAACAGAGTCCTACAAGCTCCTAGGAACCTGCTCATGCGATTCTGTGGCAATGGTGTCAGCATACACAAGTCCCATGCAAACTCTGGCAGACAATAACCCAGCATAGAACTGGGAAAATGAACATATCTGAAGGAATGTTGGCAACTGATTGCTGCTAGATGAAGAAGAGCTGATCTTCCTAAAACAAGGGACTCTAAATAGGCTGACTAGACTCAGTGGACAGCCTTACACTGAGGAAAGGCTAGGGACACTGACAACCCAGTGGGCCTTAACAGGGATGACAGTGTATATGGGCTCCAGGGGATGGGTGGGGGCTATGGAAGTGTACCAGTGGGGATGGGGGTAAAAAGATGATTAAGATTGTTTGAGCTGTTCTTTATGAAACACGAAAAAAATCAATAAAAAAAGAAAAAAATTCACTAACTGAAATTTTCTGAATTCTGTAAACTCTTCCTAATTGATTTTAAAATGATATTTCAGCTCCCTTTGACTTATATTTATTATATTCTGAAGCTACTGTTTACTGCTTTTGATGTCACACCGATATGGTAATCCCCATAAAATTTTACCCCAAAAGAAACTCCATTTCTCACTGGTTATTATGTCTGTCAAACCTCTAGCTTCATTACAATCTAACCCCTCTGCATATATATTCAGCAACATTGCATTCCCAGGCAACTGATTATTTTCCCCCACCCTAGTATACGAGCAATTATTCCAGACTTCCCAAGTGTACCAGAGCTCCCACTACCATTTACCTACTATGAGTTTTTCAGACTTCAGACTTTTAATTATTTCCTTAGAAATCTTTCTTCTCTCTGTGTATTACTTATACTATAATCTGTAGAACTTAAATGCATAGCAGACACTTTCTGATAATTTATTTACTCAATGTATATTCTTATCTAATTTTTATGCATTTCTTACAAAACATCTTAATAATCTTTGTATCCCTTCCCCCATCTGCAGTCCTCCATACCCCCCAACTGAATTTCATAATTTCTGGCATATATGTTACGGTCTATCCAGTTAAGTTTGTGTATCCAGATGCCCCTCAGTGCAAATTCATCTACTACAGTCTAGTCAGACAATCTAGAATCACTAACGTAAAGATCAACTTTCACTTATCCAGCAGTAATCAGCTGCCAATAGTTCCTCAGCTGGGTTGGGGACTGCTGGCAATTTCCCCATTTCTATGCTGGATTTTTATCTGATTGAGTCTTGCATGGGTCTTGTGCATGCTGTCATCATTGCTGCAAGTTCATATGAACAAGGTCCCAGTGGTCAGAAAGAATCTCTTTCCTTATGGTCATGGTCCCTAAGGACAGGTGGGTGTGGTTTAATGTAGGAGTCCTATCCATAGTTATTTTTCATCTGAACAACAACATACATTCCCACCCTGCTTGGGCCAGGTAAAATCTTGTCCTGAACACGTGTCCCATCACTTACTCTGGGTGCTTCCTGCATACTAACCATTGCATGGCCTAGCTCACAGAGGAACCAGAGAGACATAACCCCACCTTCTGCTCCAACCATCCATAACTTCCCCCACCCCCTCCATCACCCTGGCTCCAGGAGCCTCCTCTTGCCTAACCAGTTATGCCTAATGTGAACCTGAGGATGAGCTCCATTCTTATTCTGTATGTAACAGACCCTAAAGATTCCACCAAAAAAACCTCACAGACCTTAAAGTTTTCACCAAAAGCTCTTAGAGCTCTTAAACACATTCAGCACAGTGCATAATAAAAATAAAAAAAAAAAACTCCAGTAGCCTTCTTATGCACTAATGCAAAGCAACTGAAAAGGAAATCAGGAACACAATCTCTTTCAAAATAGCCACAAAATAAGGAAATAAATAGTAATAAACCTAATCACGAAAACAAAAGCCTCTACAATGAAAACTTTAAGACACTGAAGAAAGAAATCAATGAAGGCACCAAAAGCTGGACAGACCTACCATGCTCATAGATCAGGAGAATACTGTGATCTTAGTAAGCCATGTACATATGCAATACTATCCCAATAAGATTCCAGGATCATTGTTTATCAACACAGAAAAGGATCTTCTTAGAAATACATATATATGGATGTTCAAAAGATCAAGTCAATCCTGAACAACAACAAAAATACTGTGGGAGGAATCACCCTGTGTGATTTCAAGTTCTACTACAGACTTCTTAATAATTAAAAAAAAAAAGCATCATGCTTACACCAATACAAATGCCAAAACTGTACGTGGGGGAAAAGACAACATCTTCAAAAAATAGACATAGGAGACCTGGATTGCAACATATAGAAAAATGAAACTAGAACCCCATATCTCCCCCTGCACAAAAATGAACTTCAAATGGATCAAGGACCTCAATATGATATCTGATACTTGAAAGTGCTCAAGGTAAAAGTAGGCAGTAAACTTCACTATATAAGCATAGGTAAGGGTTTTTTGACTAGAACTTCAGAAGCATAGGAAACATGGCCATCTGGCAAAAAATTGGATCTCAGTAAATAAAACTGTTCTGCATAGCAGAAGAAAGTGTTTATTGAGTGAAGATGCAGCCAACAGAATGGGAGAAAATATTTGCCAATTATACATCTGATAGAGCATTAATAACTGGAATACAAAAGGAACTCAGAGCATAACTGAACTCTCAGAAAGCAATTAAAAATGAACTCTCAGAACCCAATTAAAAGTGAACTATGGAATTAAACATAGAGTTCTCAAAAGTAAAAAACACATTCTACGAAAAAAAAGTTCAACATCCTTAGTTGGGGGAATTCAGATAGAAACTGCTTTATGAGTCTATCTTACCTAAGTTAGAATAGCCATCATTAAGAATACAAATAACAATTGCAGGTGTGGATGCAAGGGAAACTGAAATCATTATACAAAGCTGGCCAGAGTATAAAGTTTCACAGATACTTTGGAAATCAGTCGGGTGTTTCCTCAAAACACTAGAGGTTGGACTACCACATGATCCAGCCATATCAATACCCAAAGAAATTTACATCCTACTACAGAGACATCCATGTTTGCAGCAGCTCAATTCATAATACCCAGGAAATGAAATCAGCCTAGATGTCCATTAACTGATGAATTAATAGTGAACATATGGCACATATCCACAATGAAATTTCATTGAGCAATAAATAGTGAAATTATGGAATCTGAAGGCAAATCCATGAGACTAGAAAAATTATATTGAGTGATGTAACTTTCAATACAAAAACAAAACAAAACAAAACAAAACAAAAAACCTCTCACTTCAACAGGGATAAGAAACAGCTTATTCCGAAGCCAAATATGAGTGATCATGACCCAGGGAACACAGATTCAGGTGACCCCCCCCATTCCATATTACAGCATGGAAGATGTTTTATGGGGTTTTATGGTAACAGAACAAAGAAAATTCATAAATCAAGACACTTTTCAAATAAATTGGTAGATATAATCAGCAGGCAGGTCATAGCAAAGCAGGAAGTTTCTATAGGTATCAGATGCTATCTGATGAAAGTCTTAGCTTTCTGATTGGTGGAATCTGGTGACTTCCTGCTATAATACTTTCCAAAAGGCTTTTTATCTCTTAGTCATGGAATGTTAGTTCAGAAACAAAGATGGGCAAAGAAATGGCTATTTGGAGGCTAAAGATAGCTTGAAATAAGTGGTAACTAGGCTCTAGACCTGCAAAATTCCAGACTCTCCATAATCTTTGGAGCTCTATCAGTTGATCAGCCTTGCAGGAAATTCAATCCAAGATGCAGGATTTTGGGGGAACTTTTTAATTCACATAACCCAGACCTAGAAAAACATACACTGTCTTCCATACACAGATTTTGGCCTCAACTCTGGTTTTATGTATTGAACTTTGAGTATCTCGATACCAGGAATGTAGATAAGGAATGGGAATGCAGGATTGCCTTAAGGATAATAAGCACAAAGAGAAAATGAGCAAAGAGGGGGAATAACGGGGTCAGAAATGTTCAAATATGAAGTGGTATAGGGAATGGGGGAGAGCAGGGAAAGGGGGGGAGTTAATCAAAACAAAGGATGTGTATGAATAAGCCAGATGGAAACCTATTATCTAGTTACCCAATCAAAAATTATAAGACAGTTTGGAGGCTTAGCAGAGGTCCCCCCAAAAAATACAGGCTCTCTCTATTATTCCTTCTGGATTTCCACTCAAACTAGAAGATGAAAGCCCACTGCCGAAGATAATACACACTTTAGAGGCACGATACAGAGAAAGGATGCTAGAACTAAACTGGAGGATAATTAGCTTTCACAGTGCTAGGTAATTCCATGCAGGCTGCTGTTGGTATAAACATATCAACAAGTCTTTCTCAGATTTAAATTCTATGAACTATAATACCAGTCTTCCAGGTAAGATGTACCCATCGGTCCAACAGTGACACAACAGATATGGGGGGTAAGCAATTGCTCCCTAATTGGATCTGACACCTGTTTCACAAGTTGATATCTCTGCCTAGCACTGTAAACCCATTCGAATATCAATGACTCCCTTGAGGAGGCCTTAGGCCCTAAAGGGAAACTTATCACAGTCGCTTACCTGAATTTATGTGTCATCAGACCTCCTTCTAAATGTGTATGTTTATACTCAGAGAAAAAGGTATCTCTTAGCCTTAATCAGAGAAGCCTCTCTAGCTAGTGAATAGATGTAAATGCAGAGACTTGTGGTTTCCCAAGATGCAGAGAAAAAAAGATGGTTGAGGGCTCAGCCCTAAATAGGACACTAATACTGCTCCTTGAAGGCTCAGGGAACATTGCTGAAGGCTGTGCTGAAAGAATGTAAGAATTAGATGATATGAAGAGGTCTGGGAAATACCATCTTCTAAGCATAGCATGGTAAAGATAGTCATGGACTCACATCAGCTGCACCTACTGGCACTGGGCCTATATATTTGGTACTGCCCAATAGTCATCTAGATATGCAGAAGTGCCATGGGGCCCTACCACTTATTACTAAACTACTGGCACTAGACCTATTCTAGGGGTGGGGAGGCATAGTATCCAGTATGTATCCACTAGTAAACCCACCAGGCTCCAATTGTCCAAACACAGTCTCATACAGAATGTCCTACATTAAAATAAACAGAAAATTATAAATATGGGAAAGATATTTATTTGCAGGGAAGGAGACTGGCAGAGGAGGAAGGGAGAGTGGGTGTCATGATACACATGCATGATCTTGTCAAAGAATAAAATGTTTTAATAACAATTATTTATTTTTATTGTGTAAGAACAGAACTTAGAATAATGTTTTCACATACTTAGGACTCAATAAGCATGTGAAATAAGTAGAGAAACATGAAAATATTAATAATTAATCAATGAGTTTAGCAACATTTAATATATTGAAAATATTATATGTACATATATTATATGTCAACTACTATCAGATCATTCATACAAGGCTGCCTTCTCTAGGTTACTTGAAAATAAGTCCAGTTAAGGATCTCAGGTCCTTCCTACTCAAAATATGGCTCCAAACTAGCAGACCAAATATCATGTTGGAAAATCTTTGTAAAATGGAAATTTTCAAGTTTTATTCCAAATTTACTAATATAGAATGTTTTATCAAATGTCCAAGTGATTCTTTGTGAAGGCCTGAGCTCTGATCTGAAGTAAACTCAGAGTGAGTTCTTAGTAAACTCAGAGCTGGAACAGGAAACCTCAGTTCCCTGGGAACTTGGATGTTCTTCTGCAGTTATTCTTATCATAAGAATGACTGTTCCTTGTACTTTATTAAAGGTACATAATAAAGCTACAAAGATATATAAGATTCCAAACAGGACTGAGCCCTGGGAACTTGAAGATATTGTAAAGGTTAAGAAGGTACTGCAAATGTCATTTAGGTACTGTAAACATCATGATGAGATAATTTGGCTTGGGTGGAACATTTCTCTTCCTCTTGTTGTACTATATATAAGGTTTCTTCTTAGAATAAAGCATGCACTGGTTCACACGCCTCTGCATCCCCTGTGTCCTGATTTCTCCTGCACCTATACCTCAGGATCCCCAAGCCCACCAGGCTTGAATTGAGGTCACTGAACTGTGACAATTCTTATGTACATAATTCTGGAAAATTATGTCTTAAATGTAATGTGAAAAATACAAATGTATGGTTATGTCATAATGAAGCATGTTAGTGTATATAATTAACATACGTTAATATCAATATTTAAATAAATATAAGAAACAAAGAGAATTTGATAGGGGAATAAATGTGTTACCATGTGTCTTAATGTTACTTAATTCTGAATCAGTGCTGCTTATGGTCTTAATTATTTCCCCTGTTACTGTGACAACATACAGTGACAAAAGCTATTTAAAGGAAAAAAAAGTTTATTTTGGTTCACATTTTGATATTACAGTCTGCCATGACAGGAAGTCAAAGTAAGAGGAGCTTAAGTCAACTGGTCATAATAATCCACATTCAAGAAGGAGACAGAAACATTTATGCTTACCTAGCTTTCTTCTACTGATACATTCAAAGAACTAAGCCTAGGGAATGGTGGTGCCCACATTCAGGGTTGAGTCATGTCACCTCAACTAATATAATCAATCTAATCCCTCATAGGCAGTCTTAGAAGTGAAATAATTCCTCACAGGAATGCCTGGAAGTTTGTCTCCTAAGTGATTCCAGATTCTGTCACACTGGCAATTCACATTAACCTTTATGTTTAATGAACTATTTGCAATAATAGTATTTTGGTATGTCTGCACTAGCTAGCTTTCTGTTTACAATCTCCATATACCACTTTACTGCAGAAGATTCCAATTTGAATGGGAAAGGATTAAATTAAAATATTTTAATTTTGTGAATTTTAATTTACTTAGATTTATGTTTGATTAGATTCTTGAGGATAGTGTGTTGAATGGGCTAAGTATATTTAATCAAAGTAATATCAGCTAAGTTTGAAGAATACATGTATTTTTTTCTGATTTACACATTGAAAAATTTCAGGATTATATAATCAGAGTTTTATCAAAAAAATCTTGGAGGGGAAAAATATGCTTTTGAGTGTTGATAATGTAAATAAATCTCATAAATGAATTAATCCTGTAATGATGCTAACCTTTCAAAACAATCACAGAGGGCAGAATGAAACTACAGGAAAATATAACTAATAATTATTCTCTGCACTGCCCTCAAAATTCTATTAAAATATAAAAATGAAAAAATAAATATGAGATTTGAAAGAACAAAACAAACACATTTTAATGGGTAGAAAAAAATGCAGGGGCAAAAGGAAACAGCATTCCTCTCAATACTGAATCCATGCAGTCATGGTAAGGAAAGACAAAGAGTTCTTATAAATTGTAATGCAGATGACCAAAGCGACCAGAAGAAGTCTCTGTCCTCCTTTGTAAGTGGTTAGGGAGAGGAAGCTGAGGGACACACCATTGTTACTTCCCTCATTCTACGTAGTTGGGGGCATCAGATGCTTTGGAACTGGAGCTAGAGACAGTTGTTAGCCTCTATGTGGTGCTGGGAATTAATCCCAGGTCCTCCAGAAGAGCAGCCAGTGCTGTTACCATTGAGCCATATCTTCAGCCCCATGAAAAATATAATCTTGACTGTTAGTCATATTACAAACAGAGGAAAATATCGAATTTGACAACAGAAGAATTATGAGAATATGTAGTTCTCGAGCATTAAACCTGAGTCTCTCAATACCCCCATTACTCATCTTCTGATATCTAACTCATTAGGGTAACCACAATTGAAGGATGCAAGAGACTTTTCTAAATCACTGTATTATCCTATAGAGGCAGCAGAGAGAGAGAGAGAGAGAGAGAGAGAGAGAGAGAGAGAGAGAGAGAGAAGCAATGAAAAGTCTAAACAGATACAGCTTGGGAAATGTTCATCAGGTAGAGCAAAATGACAAACAAACAAACAAACAAATTCATAGCCAAAGGATTAGAAAACCAGAAGTATCAAAACAGTAGAAGCTTCAGAAAGGAAACAAAAAGTGGGACCTAGAAAAGGCATCAACAATAAAATTTATAAATCATATCTTTGAAGGAAAGCCATCAATAATATAATTCAGGATTCTCATCTTTGAACAAACAGTATAAGCAGCCAAGACTAAGGTTTCTCAAGGAGCCTCCAGCATGGTGAATAAAAGTAGGACAGCAACATGACTTAAGCGTGGGAATATTTAGGATTGGGAAGATTGTCCACTGGGTAAATTTCTTGCTATTTAAGCATGAGTACCTGAATTTGAATCAGAGGAATCCATGTAAAAAGGATCAAGATGTGAGACAGAGACAGGAGCACCTCTAAGCTTGTGGTACAGGTAGACTGGTATTCCCAAATACAGAAAAAAATGGAGGGTGAGCACTGACAAATGAGATTTTCCTCTAACCTCCACATGTGACCATGGTGCACACCCATACATACACATGCAGGCACACACATATAGGCACACTTACCATATACAACACATCATACAGACACAATTTAAATTTTTAAATTTAGGAATTGTTCAAAACTGAAGATGTGCCTTTGTATTCTTTTTAGCTAAGTATCCTTCTTCATCAAAATTAAAACCAGTCCTGGCTTGTTCTAAACGCTGTCTGCTTTACTTATCATTTGCAAAGGAAACTCGCTTAAGATTTTACCATATGTCTCTAGTGATATTTGTTCTCTTTCTCTTGCTTGGGGTAAGACCTCAAAACTTTTATCCATCAGTTATTGTCTACTAGGATAAACTTGGAGAGACATGTTCTACCAAATCAAGGCAGTGAACTAAGTCAGAATAAAAACAAATTCTAAGGAAGACATCAAAGAAACAAGACAGAGGTGGAAGGGAGAGAAACAGGATAACCAAAATGCATGTATTTTCTCAATTTTATAGTTCAGAGCAAGTAATATATTTACATGTGACTTTCCCATGGAGTTGAATACTGAGGACACATTAACAATAAGGGCACATCATCCATTCTCCCTAAGTAACCATAAATTCACAAGTTTATTCAACCAAAGGAAAGTAAAGAGAAGGGAAAAAACCTATTGGTGAGCTATGAAAAGTGATGATAAAGCATCTTTTGAAGGTCAGTCTCTACATGCAGTTTTAGAAATGATTGGTAAATGGAAAAATAATCATAAACAATTGTAACTGGGTACAAGTTGATCATGCCCAATATGAAAGCCTGCAATCTGAAAAGATTTAAAATTTAAAACTTGTAGTGTCCTTTCAGGACTTTATAATCATAATCAGAGAAGTTAATTGCTCAAGTATAACAAAATTAACAAGCATACAAAGGCAAATGTCAGCTAAACAGAATGCCTTATTGTGGTTTGAATGAAATGTCCCCCATAGGCTCCAAGTATTTGGACATTTTGTCCCCAAATGGTGGCCCTGTTTTGGGAGGTCGTAGAAGGTGTGGCCATCCTGGAGGAAGCATGTCACTGGGGGTGGGCTTAGAGAGTTCTTAGCTTTGCCAGATTTCCAGTTGTTCCCTTGTTTCCTGTGCCTGCTGGAAGATGTAGAGCTTAGCTTCTGCTCCTCCTCCAGCCTCCTCTGCTACCATGCCTCCCTGCCATGATGTACTGTAATTCCCCTGGAACTGTAAGCTCAAATAAACTCTTCTTTCTATAAATTACTTTGGTCACTGTTTCTATCACAGCAACAGAAAAGTGACAAATACACTCTTGGATCAGTCTTTGTGATACCAGCTGATATTTCCTAAATTACTTGGGAAAGATTGTAAGAGCCAGGGGTGGTAGATGAATACAAAGAAATCATGTTTTCTGGATTTAGCACTATTGTCACAAATTCTGAACCCACAACGCTTGTGCCAGCATGCGTAAGAGCAGCACAAGCCAAAGCCAAACAAAACCAGCATGGATGGGAGGGGTGTGCAAGAATCCCCACCTCTAGCTGAGAAACTATTCTCAATTTCTGACTGGGAAACGGGGAGCCAGTTTTCTTTAAGGGAATGACTGTAGGTATGTTGACCAGGCTGCAAGGGATGGAGCCACACTGAAAAGGATTTACGATACAAATTAGATTTGATAGGCTTTTAAAAAAAAAATAATAATAGGGAACAAGAAATTGAGGGGAGTGGTAAGGTGGGGCCTGAGGGAAGGAGTCTGAATATGAGCAAAACATCATGAATGAAATTCTCAAAGAATCAATACAAATATTTAAGAAAACCTACTGATCATGATCTTTCCCTCTCTTGTTATTTATTGTTCCTTACTGGCAGTTGTGTCTGCCACTGAATCTGACATGCATTCATCTACATATTCTATTATTTATTTATTTTCCTTGACAGAAAAGTTCAAGCAAATGAGAACAGGAAGTTTGGTTGTCTGTTGCTAATTTTATTGTATCCAGGACAGTGCCTGGTAAATAACAGATGTTCCACTCTTATATCTGGAAGAAAAGAAATAATAGAAGGAAAAAAAAGGCAATAGATGTAAACAAAATTTTCAAATAATGTGTTTCCATATATACATAACTGTAATATTATTTTACATTCCAGTCATTAATTTCTTAAATAATTCCAAAAATGGAATTTCGGAGATTAGAATGATTGTTCAAAATTAGATGAGTTTTTGATCTTTCTTATTTTCCAGATGTGAACATGATGAGTTGAAGCAGACAGGTCATGGTCGACTTACCTATTCATTCAGTAGACCTTTATTCTCATGTTTAGTGAAAAATGAGGTTTTCAGTGCTCTGTGTAGCACATAATGAGGTTTTGACACATACTTTAGAATATAGCAACACCCTATTAGCTGCAGTATAACAAAGAAGAACTGCAAAGAGTGACCTCGACAGCTCTGAAATTCGTCTTTCCACATTACTCTTTAGGGAAGAAGAAAGTGTGAAGAGTGCTGAATAATAATCACAGATGAGTCACTTTCTGACACCGTTGTCATGCACACTTTACTGATTATAACCTTTTCTACAATCTTCGTTTTCCTCCTTCCAGCTCCCAAAGACAGAGGCTAATTTTATTTTGGCTGATGCCTTTTGAGCATCAGAGTTTGACCAACTTGATCAGAATTTTGGAGTTGCCTGACTGATGAGCCTGCAGATAAGCCATGCACTGTCCTCCCTTACAGAGTAATATAGCACTTTGAGCTATAACCAGATTCCCCTGAGTCTTCAGCCTCTCCCAACGTACCAGCTATAACTCACCAATATGAAGGAGGAAACGATAGTTCACTCTTGATAGAGCCAAACCCCTGTGAAAATCAGCAGTGAATGTGATGGACTGGCTATTACAAAGGACAGTCTCTGTCTTAACAGAAATATGAGCTACAGCTCTACTGTTGTTTACCCGACTGGATAATTATAAACACTCCAGCAGATCCCAACATAAAATAGAAAGCCCACAGACTGCTGAAGAATCACTGTCAGATGAAAGCTGCTAAAAGGGAAAAAGGGTTAAAAAATAGGGTCAAATATGAAGAGTTAACTTTAAACCCTTTCTGGCAACTCTCTCTCTCTCTCTCTCTCTCTCTCTCTCTGTGTGTGTGTGTGTGTGTGTGTGTGTGTGTGTGTGTGTGTAAGCAGTGAGTACAAAGCCAGTGACACAGATAGGAAAGGAATAGAGAACAGGGGCATAATTTTCTCACTAATCTCAAAAGCACTGGGTGGGATTTAAGTGATGACTATGTGTGAAACTGCAAAGCAAGCACTTAAAATATAATTTTCTTCTATGTTGGCAAAGGGAGGGGACTGCAGGTGGCACCGTGAAAGTCTGTATCATGCACTGTAAGCATGATGAAAATTGGATCCATAAGGCAGATGATTGCCACAACCACTTTTTTGTTGGAAGAAAAATTTGACTCTTCTGGCAATCCCGAGTTCCTGACCCAGCCTATCACAGGTGGTAATCAAAGACCAGTTTTCCCTAGGACTACGGAAGACCTCCTGTGGCAAGATGCTCGTATAAATATTATTATAGGGCAACAAATTGTTGGAAGTTGCTTGGAATCTCATTTTCAAGTTTCAGTGATAGGTTTTAGTATATCCATCCTCAAAAGAATGAGGATTAGTTGCCTACTATACTGTCCCCTAATACTTTGAACAGGCAGAATTATATCCTTTTCACTCGGTCACTGTACCTCAGCTTTTGTGGTTGCACCTATATTTGTTTTCATTCTGAGATTGAACTTGGTAATGTATGCATGAGATTTATGGCAAAATCTCTCATGCTGACAATCACAGGAGAAAAAAAAAAAAAAAAACCACACACAAGTGCATACACATTCCAAGCTTCCGGATGTATTCTGTCTTATGATGCCCCATGGGTCAGCAAGCCAAATTGTGAAACCCTAAGTCAAGGAACAATGAAGCACCTTCTCAGGGTAGTAGCCTTCTCAGGGGAGTAGGACTGACACTCCATGGAACAAGTTGCATGGATGCACTGGGTGTGCTATATCCAATACATTTTTTTACCCTGTTCTCTCCCTCTCCTGCCAAAGCAGTCCTAGAAAGGGCTATTTTTGTTTTCATTGCATTAGGAACAAGATTTTGATGTTGGATCATTATTAACTTCCTTAATGTAACTGATATTTCTCAATTTATCCATGGGTCAATAGGAGGGTGTCAAAAGGATTGTTAGCATTTTATCAGTCTGTCTCTGATTTAATAGTTTTCTAGAAACTTAGATTTGATACTTTTCTTTCTTCCCTTATTAATGCATGTTATTTTTCTGCTCTCTTCTATTAACAAACAGATGAATAAAAAGCAATAAAGAAAAACTCCTCTGTGATTCAATTATATAGACTGCATGTGTTAGGATGCGTCCCCAGAACAAAAGTCTAAAGAGGTCTTGTACCTTCATTGCAGGACCTTCCTTTCCTGTGCCTGGTTATTGAAGAGGAAGCTGTGGCATCTCCAATGATGAGTTTCAGAACAGTGCAGCCTCACTCATGCCAGTGGGCTGGTTTCTTACTGTCTATGCATTTACTTGTTTAGTGACCCAAGTGTTCTGCATCATGCTGGGGGCCAATTTCACCCACATACCATCTATGCTGGATATCTTCAGTTGTGAACTTGGCACATGTGGGAAGAGGGTACTTCAACTGGGGAATTTTCTCTACTGGACCGAACAATGGGCATGTCTTGACTGTTGAGTACTGCGGGAGGCCGGAGGCCGCTATGGGCAGTGACACCCCTCAGCAGATGGTCCTGGAGGTTTTAAGATAGCAGGCTGTGCACAGGCCAGATCAGCAAGTCAGTAAGCAGCTATCCTCCACAGTCTCTGCTTCAGTTCTTGACTGCAGGTTCCTTCCCTGGCTTTCCGCAATGATGATTATGTTCAGGACGTGTAAACCAAATAAACTCTTTCCTCCCCAAGCTGGTTTTGGTCAGAGTGTTTTTTCAAAGCAATAGAAATTAGGTAGGACACCATACACTGCTGAAAGGCATATAGGTAACTCTGATCTTAAACATACAAATAGAAAAGGTGATTAGTATAAACTTTCTTTGAATAATTTTCATTGTTTGGTAATTGGAAATATAATGAGTTGTGGCATGTTACCAGATGTGATAGTAATACTGCTTGTCCACCTGACAGTACCCACAATCATCCAGATGAGTCTCTGGGAGCACCTGTGAGGAATTATATAGACTAGGTTAGCCTCTTGGAATGCCTATGATAGATTTTCTTTATTAGGCTAATTGAACTAAAAACATCCACTGTAAATATGCAGAGCACCTTCTGGCAGACACTCAGAAGTCCATGAGAAACTTTTATTTTTTGCCTGTTTGCTTTTAGTTCTTTCTTGAGGTTCAGCTACTGTTTTGCTGCCACTGCCACTGTTGCTGTTGCTGTTGCTCCTCTCATCCACTGATAGCAGAACCTAGATTCTTCTTCCTTCCAACATGGACTGAGCACCAAGGAATTTCCATCACTCTTCAAGCCCTTCTATGTTGACTGAGACTGCTAGGGCATCCAAACTCCTGGACTGAGCAGCTCTCCGGCTCTCAGCCTTCCCAGCATGAAGATAGTTATTGTTGTACAATCCAGACTGTACTGTGAAGTTAATTTAATAAAGCACCTTTTAATATAGAACCATTCTATCAGTTCTGTATCTTTAGAGAATGTAGACTAATACCATTAGAATCAGGAATAGGCTGTTTAAGTACAATTACATGTTTCCATAAATTCAGATTACTCAAGCCAGCTGTGTTTCATCATTGTCATATTAATGACGACAAAAATGTTAAATAAATGTTAAAGTCAATAGTATGTTGTCAACATTTTATTTTCAACAATAAAGACGTATTACAAAGCAAAACACACTGAAGAAAAGTGTTATCTGGGTCTGAGAGATGGCTCATTGGTTAAGAGAACTTGATTCTCTCACAAAGACCTGAAATCAGTCAGTTGTCAGCATCCAAGTTTAACAGTGCATAACCATCTGTAACTCCAGCTCCAGGGAATCTGTTGCCCTCTTCTGGTCTCTGAGAACACATGCATAAACATGCATATAGATGCAAACAGGTATACATACAAACACACACACACACACACACACACACACACACACTCAAATTTTAAAAAAGTAAATCTTGAAAACAAACTGCTATCATATGTCTCTATAGAGAAACATATGAGAGTTGAAAATGTAAAAAGACCATTTGATGTTGTGAAAAGCAGAGGCTTGCCTTTGTCCTGCTACTTTCCTAGTTCGTTTGTCATTCATACATGAGATGATATCATCGAATGGACCCTAGGAATCAATACCTTAAATATTTTTATATTTAACCCTACCTGATCAGTATGAAATTTCAAATACTATGGGGATCAAATTGAAATTTCTTTTGGTCACAGAGAGAAAATAGCTGTTATTTGACACAGAGCTGGATTGATTCAGTTTAGAAAAAAATCTCTGCTATTTCACTAGCTACAAGACTATGTTTAACAGTTTTTCCACATTTAATACATAGGCCACCACTTATCTAAATAAGTTACCATGTGAAAAATGCTTCTGCATTGTAAATAGACCACTCTAGGTGCACTGTTTAGGATTATGCCAGGTACAAGTGATAGAACAGTAGATTAAATTGTTTTAAGAGAAAAACAGTCCTTATCCACTCACATAACAGAAAAGCCAGGTATGGTCTAGCTTCAAACACCTTGGATCTAGAAGTTGAAATATTTTCAGAAAGATCCAGGCTTTTATCCCAAGGCTTGATTTTTTTTTTTTTTTTATGACTAGTGCCTCCTTTATTAGACAGGGATGATCCTCACACCACTCCTCATTTGCATGTTTCTGTCCCCCACATTAAGAAAAAAGAACTCTTCCTTTCCTGTAATATTACTCCAGCATAAGCACTGGAGTGGGAACTGATTGGCTAGGATCAGTCTGGCATGGGCTGCATGATGCCTCTGGACTACAGGACAGTAAACAAGTCTATTATAATGCTGTAATTGATGCTTACAGAATCCTTAGTAGAAACAGAGGAGAACACGAGGAAGAAGTATTTCACAAGACAAATACATATTACTTTCTTGAAACAAGTTTTCATGCAGTGACAGCTCTCCTGGAATGTAGATCAGGCTGGCCTCAATCTCACTGAGATCCACCTGCCTCTGCCTTCCGAGTGCTGAGATTAAAGTTGTGTGCCACCATACCCCATTTATTTTTGTTCTTTTTAATTAAAAATATTGTTATTAATTCTTTGAGAATTTAATGCAATATATTTTGATAATATTCAGACCCCTCCCCCATCTATACACCACCTTACAATGCCCCCTGACTACTGAGTTCATGTTCTCTCTTATTACTTTATGTTTTTAAAGGCCTTTCAAGTCTTGTGTACCCCGAATGCTTTTGGGTGTGGGTCCATCCCTTGAAGTCTGTTCAGTCTACCAGGCATCATAACCTTAAAGAAAACTAAATATAAATTGACAATAGATTTTCAGATAGGGCTGGAACTTCTTGCCCACCTTCCCCATCCATGCTGGGATTTTGCCTGGCTTGGGCTAGCACACATACTATGTGTACTGCCATAAATTCTGTGGGCTTGTAAACATCATTTTCCTTATATTAATCTAACATCTCTTGCTCTTATAGTCTTTCTGCCCCCTCTTCTGCAATGATCCTTGAGGCTTAGGAGTTGATTTACTTTCATTATTTCATCTTTCTTTACTGCTGAGTAAAACTCCATCATATAAATGAAGCACATTTTCATTATCCACTCATCTGTTAAGGGACTTTTAGCTTGCTTAAATTTCAATAGCTATCATGAAAAGAGCAGCAACAAACATAGATGTATAAATGTCTCTACAATAGGATGAGTTCTTTGGGTATATGGCAAGGAGTGGTATAACTGGGTCAAACGGTAGGTTTAATTACACTCACTTGCATTTCTTGATGAGAAACATGCTATGCATTTGTTCTTTTGATCAAAATCACTCCTCGACATAAAAAATGCATGCCAAATTATTGAGTGTAAAATGTTATGTAATTCATCAAATATTAATATTTGTGTGTGTTACCTTTATGATTTATTTTCAAACTTAATTTAAACATAATGATTCTTTTGTTTTCACATGGAAAAGCTTATGATTAGTGTGATTATATCAAATTTGTCTAGAGTATGATGATTATGTTGTGAGACTTGAGCTATTTTAGCTATCTCAATTGCAAAATCTTGAAGAATTATTTCCTAAGGAAACACTGAGGCTTATAGAGACAAGTCAGTTAGGACAGGTTTTGTACCAGTTCTCATAACAAAGTCAGAGAATAGCTAAGGAGAAGGAGTCTTTATGTTTATATAGTTCAAGAGAAGATTAAGACTGGAACCATATGATTTTTGAGATGCACAGTTTTGACACACTTTCATTTCAATAAACAGTAGGTGTGATGAGTATGATATAGAAAATGAAGGACAGGGTGTGATTTCTTTAATACAAACACAATGAGGCAGAGAAAGGAAATGGAGTGGAAAATTGTTAAGCAACATCATTTTTTCCTCAGGGACTTACATAACTCTTAATTCTACCCATCAACTCTAGAGTCAGTCAGGTCACTTCAATAAACCCTCATACAACAGGATTTTAAATGAAACCCATGCTATCTTGGTGTTTAAAGTACCAGAACTCAGGATAAAAAAATTCCAATTTATCACGTTTGTAGAAGCTTAGCTAGAATGTTCTAAAATCCATTTGATGTTCATGGATTATTAGCATCCACCATGGTCATCTAAAGACGAAGTATTCTTGGAGCTGTCTTTGGGAAGGGTGTTATTAGAGGACCAGTTCTCAGCCTGAACTGAGTCAAAGACTGTCGAAAGATGCCCATCTCATGCCAGCACAGTCTTTGGAGGGAGGTACTGGCACAGGGAAAATTTTTGAGGGTTCACAGAGGGAGTAGAGAAAGGTGTGGACCTACTCTCGCTTACTGATGTGTCAAGGAACTGTGTCTTTTATGTCAGGTGTAGATTTCATCTGAAGAGATTATTTATACATCAAACAGAGAGTGTTGTATGTGGAAACTCTATTATTACTCTATGAAAGATCTCCAAAGATCCCACAAAGTAAACAAAACATGGGTAATATATAGAATATACAAATAACTCAAAATGTTAAAGGCTAAAAGAATAATCAGAATAGTGAATACTCGTTCATTTTCTCCACGTCTCCATCAGCATTTCTTGTCATCCTATTACCTCATGATGATCATTCTGGCTGAGGTGAGTTGGGGATCTCAAAGTGGGTTCAGTTTGTATTTCCTTGACAGTTAATAGTGTTGAGAACTTTTTAAAATGTTTAGAGCCATGTGTATTTTTCCTTTCAAGAACTCTCTGTTCAAACATATAGTACTTTTAAAGAGTAAAAGTACACTTACGTATGACCATTGAATGGGCTGACTAGACTCCAGTGGACACATTTCCACTGAAGGACATTTGGGTACAAATATGTGAATGAATAGGACTTGCATGTATGGCAGAGTGCAGAGGGTTCAGTGGGGGGTTGGGGGAGGCATGGGTGGTGGAGAGGGTCTGGATTTGAGTGGAAAATGCTGTATGAAATCTAAAAAGCTCAATAAAATATTTAAAATGTAAAAGTCAATAAATACATGAAAAAATGTGAAAACTGTTCAACATTTTTTAACTATCAGGAACAGGTAAACAAAAAGTATATGGAGATGTCACCTCATCCCTATCAGAATGGATATCATATATTTAAAAAAATATTGGTGAACTTATAGATGGTAGCCACTAAGGAGTTCAGAATGAATGTTCCTCAAAACACTAGAAAACAGAATTACCAGGCTATTTAGCTGTGCCAGTCTTTAGTGTATACATGAACCCAAGCTCAGCTTGTATTAGACACCTGTATTTCCATGTTTATTTTGGCTCTAGTCACAGGTGTCAAATAATAAAGTGAGATTTCATGTATATGAACAGATGAATGGATAAGTTAAATATAACATGTGTATGCAGTGTAGTATTATACATAAGGAATAAGGAAACCTTATCACTTAGGGGTGTGCGGCACTGGAGATAGTCCTGTCAATGATGTCAGCTGGACTCAGAAGAGCAGGCATGTTTCATTTCATGAGTGAAATATAGATTAAGAAGTTTAAAAAGGCCAGGAGCATGCCTTTAATGCCAACACTCAAGAGGCAGAGGTAGTGGTTGTGAGATAGAGGCCAACCTCATCTACACAGGGAGTTTCAGGCCAGCTGGGGCTAGAGGGACACCCTGTCTCAAGAAAAATTAAAAAAAAAGAACAAAAAAAGAAAAATATAGGAGTCTATCATGAAAGAAGAAGAGGATGAAGAGTGTGTGGCAAGGAAATAAAAGTTGTGGCAATGGAACTGTAAGAGGAACACAAACTAAGGACATGGATTTTGTGAAATTTGTGTTTGTTGCATCCTGAAAACATCAGTACAAACCACAGGTATAATCTACTGTAAAACCTGACCTTTTTCTTTAATCAGCCAGACCCAGTGATAGGTCCAGAAACAGCTGCTCATGAGTACATGGGAAACAGTGGTATTAGTGAGGTGGGGAAAATAGAACTCATTTATTCTGTCTTCTTAATTCCAACATATTATCTTCAGGATAAGATTAATCTGAAAATAAAAGTATTTGAATTGCTTTTTAAAAATATTTTACAATAGAAATCTATGGGATACCAAAATGGGTCTCACTTAATCTACTGACATTTTACCAAAATCATTAAGAATGTTCCTTGGGGCACATTACAAATGTGGAACAGAAGCAAGTAAAACTATTCCATAATTTTGACCTTGTTGAATTATTCATTCAATAAAATGTAAATGTCTTTTGTTCATTGTTATTAAAAATTTTAAGACTTACTGATCAGTTTATAGGGGATAAAGATAATTGTATTTATGTGGATATGTGGCTTATCTGACATACAGTACTGGAATTATTTGTACACAGGATCCTCACATATCTTCATGATTTCCACTATTGATTTCTCTTTGTCATAGCAGTTATTAGTAACATTTTTTTGTGTTAAGGTTAATGGCTAGCATCCACAGATGTTCAAAAAATAGCTGTAATTATGAGTTGAGTTTAAATTAATCATAATGGGAGACAACCACATTTCTGTAATGAAATAGAATATTCTTGTCCTTTAAGTATATAAAAGTTTGCTGATAGTATTTATTAAGGCTTATTTTCTACTCCCTCAATATGGGTCCATCATGTATATATTTATATATTATATGGATAATATACTGTGTTTACTTCATTCAAAATATGAACAGGCATGCACACGTACACATACACATATGTATACACTAATGCTAACAAATACAAGTAAACTTATAAGGAAACATCATTTATGAAATAAATGATGAAAAGGTTATTATGATGGATGTGTCTTTGTTCCTCATGATGTCTCTTTGAGCTTTGATTTCTTTCCACAATTCTCAAACCATTGTCAATCTCCCTAAGAAAGAAGAGTGAACTTCTTGCCTATATATGGATAGGCTTCAAAGGTTAGGGAGGGGATAATGGCAAGGGCTGAGATGGTCTCTTTCATTGATAATAGACACATGTGCAATCCCATGACGCATATATATTGAGAGTTCTCCTTACCTACAGAAACAGCCTGAACTTCCCAATACAAATTATGATGGTTTATACTGATTTAAGATTTGACTCACTTAGAATCACTTAGGTAGAGTCTTTAGGAACGAAGGTGAAGGAATATCTAAATTAAATTAGCCTGTATGGTATCCTTGAGGAATTTTCTTGTTTAGATTAGTTAAGAGAGGGAGATCCTACCTAAATGTGGACAACATCATTTGGGAACTAGGTCATAGACTATATATAAATAATAAAGGAGCTGAGTAGTCGCTTCATCACACTCTAGCTGTAGATGTGGCAGGACCAGCTGTTTCAAGGTCCTGTGATCCTGATTTCCTAGTTTTGATGAACTCTACCCTTGATCTGTGAGCCCAAATAAACCCTCCCTTCCCTAAATTGCTTTTGTTTGGTATTTTATTACAGACATGATACAAGAACAAATACACAAGCTTTATTAGAACTAGATGTGGTCATTTGGTTAGCAATTGCCTGTCCTTAAGTCTGGCTCAAGACTAATGAATATCATGAAATCACTTATTTCCTATTTTCCTGTTAAAAACACAATGATGTCATTACTTTGCCTCTCATTCAGTGGATCAGAACTGGACAGCTCATTTCTTGAGTTTTTTTTTTTTTTTCTTTTGTTGTTGTTGTTATACTTTGTTTGCATTCTCTTGTCATTTCTCCTCATTACTTTTACCATTAATTAGTATTCTGTCACAAATCCTTCATCACCCAGAATGACAATCTCTTAACTGCAATCTATTTTAATACTTAGCCTGTCCATCCTGTAAATCACTAAGTCAAATTCATCGTTCTAATAGAACTCTGCCAGTCTCACATTTCAAGGAATGTCCCATGAGTCTGTAGGTCCCATAGGCCTTAAGGAAGAACATCGCCTTTTCAGGTTCATCCCGAATTGATATTCCTTCCAGTTATTTTACTGCTCCACACCCTGCACACTACCTCTCCACACTGGCCACTGCTAAACAAAATTCATTCTGTGCTGTCTTATCTACCACATGCTGTATGTACGTCCCACCCTCCTGTATTATTATGCAATTCAAGTATTTCCTAGTCTGTAAACAAATACTTTCCATGCTCAGCCAACATAGAATCAGTTAGTATGATGTTTAATTTTATGTTTGTACTTTGTTAGTCTGAGCAGCCTATTTTATAAACAAATACTATTCAATGTGTTACTGCGAAGATTTTCAGTATATGTTGTTAAAATCTGAAACAATTGACTTTAAGTAAATAGCAAATGACTTAAGTGGACCTTGTCCAACCAGTTTTTTTGTTTTTCTTTTAAACGAGACTAACTAGAGAAAAAGCTTGATTTGAAAAACCGATTCTCTGCCTATCCCTTATTTTTCAACCTCCTCATGTGAAGAATATTTCAGTTTTGCCAGTCCCTAAAATCATATAAACCAATTCCTTAATGAATCCTTAACAGAGTCTCTTTCCTCTTTCATCCTTCTGCCTTTCTCTCGTTCTCTCCCTCATATGTTATGCATGGATATAGACTTCACACACACACACACACACACACACACACACACACACATACACACACACACTCCTATATATAATGTTACATATATTGTCATAGAGCACACAATGCTATTTCAGTCAAAATGAACATGTGACAGTCCCTCAACTCAGATGAGACTGCTGATGCCAAAGATTGCCTGCATTGTGACACTGAGCCGTCCTCACTAGTTCTCCTATTTTATTACTTTTTGATTTTTGAAATTTTCATTCATGGGTTCTGTATTTAAATTATTTCCTTCTCCAACTCCTCCCTGTCAATATCCTGACCTCTTCTTTAATTATACTGTTGCATAGATATACATACGTGTCTGTATATACAAGACCCACTGAGTCTATTCAATGGTGCTAGTATATATACACACTTTTAATATTTATATATATAATTTATTCTAATGTTATGTGTATGAGTATACTGTCTGCATGTATGTAAGGGCACCTGTGTTGTACAATGCCTCTGGAGGACAGAAAAGGGTGGAGGATCCCTTGGAACTGGAGTAACAAACAGTTTTTAGATGCCTTCTGGGTGTTGGGAATGGAACCTGGGTCCTTCTCAAAAGCAGCCAGTGCTCTGAACCTCTCCAGCCCCATACATGGTTTTCTAATCACAAATGAACTTCCTTCCACTACTGCAAGGTTGTCCACATACAGCTTTCATTTTAGTAATGGGGAAAAGGTAATATCAGGTGAAATAGTGACAGACCATGTCTCAGGGTGATAGTATATACCTTTCTAAGAGAGATTACTGAAATGTGGTAAAAATATTGCATATCATTGGAAGGGTCAAAATATTGAGTATTTCAGAGTACATATATAATATGATCTAAAATGTTCAACCTCTCTGTCCATCAGTGCCCAAAGTAGGAATTGACAAGCAAACAATCCATATAATATGTAATAATATATCCATGTTACATGATGGAAGACTTATTTCAGTTCTTCATATGCCTCTAATAATTTAGATCTTTTATTAATGGAAACAAATAGCACACACAGAAAATGATCAGCTAAACCTTCCAATGTTAATATCAATGTTAACTTTTTTCAACTGTAATGAACAAAAGGAGGTTTTATTGATGTACATTGTCTATGTATGAGATTACTTTTAGAAACAAAGATGCAATAATATTTCAAATTTAGATATTTAATGAGAAAGAGATAGCTTGCACAAATATTTCTATATAATTTTTAATTTTATTATCCATCTGCAGCAGACGGTCATAGATCACCATAGCATTTTCATTATCGTTATTCAGTGCAACGATCTTCACATTAGGAAAGTGGTTTCCATTTCAGCATTAAAGCAGGAGATAAACAATGAACCATAAAAATGATTTGGACAAAATTTTATGTGCAAGCTACTGCAGCTTGAAGAAGTCATTATGCAAAAAATGACTACTTAAAATCAATTAATCTTTCCTGGTCAATTTCAAGATGGTTTGGTTATAGTCTCAGATCTTCATGGAATTTCCATTTATGGTTACTTTCATGCTTGTGAAATTGCTTTCAGCACAAGGAGCCAGGGGAAAGTTATCTTGTCTGTTGTATCTATTTTCTTATGTGAAGAATCTAGCAAGAATATCTGGAAAAGAAAAAAGTAGACTTCTGAATAGAGAATGAAGATTAGTGAGTGTCATTTTAGTCAAATTGGAGACAAAGAATTATCTCCATAGAGTGTGAAAATGCCTTTCACTAGATTATTTTAAATAAGTGGTAAATTAACAGAAAACTGATGTTAATATCAATATTTATTGTTTATAGACATATAAGATGATTATGGTTTGTTGAATGTGGTTAATTAATGTATTTTGGAAATACTGTATTTTCAAATTCATTTTATCTCTTAAGAATTAATTTACATTTAATGATGTGCATGTGTCAGTGTGTATGCACTCACAGTTCTCCTAAACTGCTCCTAATGGTTAGAGGCATCAGATGTCCCTGGAGCTAGAGCTACAGATGGTGGTGAGCCAACCAATATGGGTACTCAAACCGAACTTGTATCCTCTGGAAGAGTATTATGTGCTCTGAACCATGGAACCATCTCTCCAGCCCAATTCAGATATATTTTACTATTACTTTTATAAATTCACGCTCCTTTGATTACTCCTTCACACCAACTTTTACTCTTAATGACTTCTTCCTCAATAATGACATGAAGAAAAATTTGACTAAGTGTTCTTTTTATCTCAGCACAAAAATATTTAAGCAAGTGTGCTCAACAGTGTCACATAGTCACTAGGACCACCGTTTGATGTCACTACAAACAATGCCAAAATTATCAAATGAGTAAAAACATTTCTCAGGTTTTCTTAGTAGGAACTACAACTGAGGTACATCTTCAGCACGATGTAGGCTTTCTTATGAAATCTTTAAATATCTTTAAGTCACCGTACCACATAACTGCTAAAATAAAAATACAGATACTGGATTTTCCAACATTTCGTTACAGTGATGATCTGACCACTAGATGTCACCACTCCCCTTGCAAGAGCAACAATTTTGCAAGATTCACTGGAAAAAGAGTAATAAATACATAATTTATGAATTCTAAAGTCAACACTATCTGTGAGAGATCATTTAGATGCATTAAAACCTAATTAATATAATATTTACTGCAAAAAGATGATAATAAACCTGACATGGGAGGATCAAGACTTAGTAAACAATTCTTGTTAAAGTTTTAATATCAGTTCTTCTGAACTGCTTTCCTTCAAATATTTAAGGAAAGAAAGATTTTCACACTTAACATTGTGATGTTTCCAATGATGATGTTATAGCAAATGTCATCATATTCATGTTTTAAAGTAAATGAAAAATATTGTTTACTACAGTTAGTTTGCTTAAATTTTCATTTATCTTCCAGTGATATCTTGATAAATTATCTTAAAATATAATAATACATTCACTTAAAAACCTTTCAAAGCCCTAGAAACCTATTACAATACAAAGCATATTAACTGTAAGATGTGACATATTTAAAATTGAGTATTTCCTTTTTCTCAGAAGCCTAATGGTTACTTTTACATCATCTGAAATTCACTATGTTCAATCCCTGAAGTAAAATATGACAGGTTTTTATGATGTGGGATGAGAATCAGTCCTGAGAAATCAGTTGCCATATTAGGATACTATTGTCACAAGTCAGTGGTTCTGTGATATATTTTCACTCCTACAATCTAACCTCAGTTGTGATCATCCCCAAATCCAAAAAAGCTTAAGAAAGTGACTGAGTTAAAACAGGAATAGTAGTGAGGCAAAAAAGAACCATGACTGTTTGGTTAGTCAAATTTGCTTCAGTAAAAGAAACCCGCCTCTGCAGCAGATGCTTGCAAACTACAGATTTTTCTTAATTCTGCATCTGCTGCTCACAATTTGGGAAAGCACTTACATATAGAAAAACCTTTTCCTCTAAAGCATTAAAATTTTCATGACTTTTCAGAGTCTTACCTTAAGGGACACAAGGCTTATCAATATATTTGCTGAGAACTTTTTATTTCAGAGATGTGAGGAATAAAGGAAAGACTCTTTAAAAGACACACAATGACGTTCCACAGTTCAGGAGTACAGAATTGTGTGGCCTTCAATGACACTATTCTAAAATCATTTAGGATTCAAAATAAAAAATTAAATAAGCACGCACACACATACACTTGCTTAGCATTATCTACATACTTGTTATTATAGTTTCAAAATAGTTTATTCAGGATGGCCCTACATTTCATCCATCTGGTCCTCAAACAAATATATTTATTTTATTTCTGCAGGGAATGAAACCAAGACTTTAAAAAATTTTTGTTCCTTTTAAAGCAATTATCTTCTATGTCTTGCTTTACTTGGACTCCATCGTTTTAGTCGAAGTTGTGTGAGTCTGGAATCAAGGGTTAGTGACTATTACAATCCCATCCGTGAAGCTCCATGCTGAATTAGTTAAGGCAGCCTCAGTGAGAGGTATTCAAGTTCACTAGGGTCATTCCAATCAGCAGATGAAAAAGAAAGGCAGTTCTTTCTGTTCGCCCCTGTCCAGTGATGCCAGAATATACTTCTCTTTCATAGATGATAGGGTAGATCTGCCAGGATGGATTTTCCTCTGTTCATTAGGGACCAAAGCTGTCTGAGTGCATTCTGCTGTCTTCAAAATGAACATTTGCCTCAGACATTTCAGGGACATCAAAGAAAGCAATGGCAGTCCCCTGAAAATGTCTCCCCTTGTAAAGTGGTAGCTTTTCCCTCCACTGCCATGTGCTAATATAAAACTTCCACATCTTTCCATGGCTTATTCTACCGAATCCTGGGTGGAGAGTCAAACTGTGTTTAGACATAAAGGGAACAGAACATGTCTTTTATACATGGCATAACTAGATTTTCTGAAGGTCACTCTAATTTCTTGTATGCTGAGAATGTCCAATGATGACAAGTTGATCAAATAAGAAAGGAAATTCTTCATGGTTTCTGTTCCCAAGGTAACCACTGATTTATTATGAGTGTATCATTTTCCAAGAGTTCTGAAATACTTTATGGAAGTGTCCAATCAAATATTAGCAAACTGAGAACTTCTTGACCTATTTGTCTGTACATTTCACTCTCATTGCAAGAAACTATTGATACAAGATCATCATAGTATTTTAGACTACAGGATGTACAAAAGCATCTAAGAAATAGTAAATGATTTTCAAGAAGTAAAAATCTGTTTTAGCATATTTCATGTGAAACTTGCTTATCAAGGTCTAAAGTTACTTTTCTAATAGAAATGTTGAGTGATGAGTCATCATACTTTCATGTTTACAAAAGGTTTATTAAACATTCAGAAGAATATAAAAGTTTATTGAACATTCATATAAATATGTTCATTTCTAAATTTACTTACAGTAATAATTACTCATGATGGGGTCTTCCCTTAAAGAAGACCAGCTCTCTTCACCCAGCAGAGATAAATTGCCAAAAGAACCTCAGCTAAGTTTGGGGCCTCCTACCCATTTCCCCAGTTCTGTGCTGGGTTTTTATGTGGTTTGAGTTAGCATGTGTTTTGTGCATGCTGTCATCATTATTGTAAGTTCATATGAACAAGTTTCCAGCCACCTAGAAAGCTCTGTTTCCTGTGGTCATCCACTGTCGTTAGCTTTTACAGTCTTTCTTCTCCCTCTTCAATGATCACTGAGCTCTGGGTGTGTGAGGTTTATACAGGAGTCCTATTGAGGGAAATACACTCTGTAGTTTCTTATTCTCTACATTTGGGCAGTTGTGGCTTCCTGTGTTAATTGTCATTTGATGCATGAGGAAGCACCAAAGAGAAATGAGAGATGCATTAATATTCTCTCTACCCCTGCTCCTCTATGTTCTGCGAGCCTTCAATGTAAAGGTTCCACTGTAGATGTATCACTTAGAGCTGGGCATCTCATAGACATTCCCTGCATTTCACCAGTTGTGAAACCTCTTATAAAATATGTGGTAGAATTTAAATTTTCAATCCACACTACAGACATGATAAATTTGAAGAAGCAATTAACACCTAGAAAATAAATTATGCTGAAATGTCAAAAGTTGTTGGAAATCTTAACAAGCACACGAGATTTTGGTTGGTAAAGAGTCTGGAAAGTAGAATAGATCTCCCAGGCAGTCTCACTCAAGCTTATTCTTGCTGTAAATCCTGCTAACATTTTTTTTCAAAATTTATTGTTTAATTTGTTTAAGACTTTCATACATGAATGCTGTATGTTATTTGTATCCCCTTCTCCACCTACCATTCCTTCTCAATTTCTATCCTCTTCTTTCATTATTGCTATTACATTTACATACATTTATATGTATACACACATACATACACACACACACATATATATATATATATATATATTATATGTATATAATGCCTTGAGTCTGTTTAGTGGTACTCGTGTGCACCTGTATTTAGGGTTGTCAGTTTGGGATAGGATAATCCATCAGGGAGCTCCCTATACCTAAGGCTCAGGAAGTACTGCAGATGATGAGCAGAAAGATAAGGACTAAAGAAACAGGACACCTGCTACTACACAGTGTCCTCTAGGCAGGAGAGGGAAGCTGCACCCATGAGATTTCTACAATATGACTGCCTGAACAAGACCTGTATAGCGACAGTAAGTTGACATGCCTTTTAACATTTAAAAAGTATTTTATTTATTAATTTTATTTTATGTGTATTAGTGTATCATCTCCATGTATCGGTGTATCCGTGTCATGCAATGCCCACAGAGGTCAGAAGAGGGCACCAGATTCCCTGATATTGCAGTTACAGACAGTTGTTAGCCACCATGCGGGTGACGGGAATTGAACCCTGATCCTCTGCAAGAGCAGCCAGTGCTCTTCACTGCTGAACTATTTTTCTAGCCTCACCCTTTAACATTTTAAGAAGCATTTTCAGTTAATTTCTATTTTTTATTCATGCAAATATAAAATAAAAATATATTTCACTTCTATTGAATTCTTTTCAGTGTTAAGTATTCATGCCACCCCATCTGTGCCAATAGCTTCTTTTAAGTCATCCTCAGAGACATTGTAGGTGTATCCCTGTGCCTTCTATTATCCATCTAGGCTATTTCTGCTTTCTTTGTTGATTATGTTTAAAAAAAAAAAAGCATATCCATGCCTGCAAAATTTTTCTTTATTAACACTTGATAATTTGGTCATTATGCTTACTTATGATTCTATGGTGGTTTGGAGAGCATTTAAGCCGTATAAATGATGGTATAATTTTTGAACTATCACAGAATTCCTTTTCTCTAAAGCATTTCTCAAAATCATGTGTAACATTTTAGATGCACATTTTTTAAAAAGTAAGTACCATGAAGAGTGAATGAACTTTTCTCTTCAGCAAGAATAAAGGGCATATACTGTTGGCATATATAGACATACCTGACATATTGGGTGTGTACAGCCTTCTTAATGCAGGCAGGTGAGTGCTATGGACTATCAGAGAAAATGAATGCACTGCATCTTTACTACTTAAAGCAGCCAGTGTTCAAGTTGTAATAATTCTACTGACCTTGCTGATTCAGACTTTGAGTTCTGATTACAGTCTTTGTGTCCTTTTTCACTATGAACTCTGGGAGACAGTTTGCTGTTAAAATGAAGGTGGTGAGGATGATATGCTCAATTGCTAAATGTGGATTCACTCACTTCAATTCTGTCTGAACTCTACTGAGCCTCAGCACTTTAAACTGTTAGTTTAAGCTGCTCTGTGGTAGAAAGCATGCCTGACATGCACATTGCCTTGCATTCCATCTCAAGCACACAGAAAACAAAAACACACAAACCCTTGAACTACTAAGAATCACTGTGTTCCATTTACCCTCTTCTTATGTGACCCTTTATACTATTTGATACAATTATTTTTGAAAAACAGAAGGCAGCCTCTAGTGTTCATCTTACTCTTGTTTTATGAAAGGTGTGATGGTTTGAATGAAAACGTTCCCCAAAGGCTCCAAGTATTTGGACACTTTGTCCCCAGATGATGGTGCTTTTTTGGGAGGTTTTAGAAGGTAAGGCTATCCTGGAGGAAGCACTTAACTGACGGTTGGCTTAGAGAGTTCTTAAGCCTTTCCAGATTGCCAGTTGCTCTCTTGCTTCCTGTGCCTGCATGATGATGTGAGTTTCGCTTCTGCTACCTCCAGCCACCATGCCTCCCTGCCATGATGGACTGTAATTTCCCTAGAACCGTAAGCACAAATAAACTCTTCCTTCTATTAATTGCTTGGACCAGTGTTTCTATCATAGTAACAGAACAGTGGCTAATACAGTAATTGGTACCAGAGAGTGGGCTGTTGGCTGTGAAGAATCTGACCATGTGGGGTTTGGGAAGATGGGGAAGACTTTGGAAGTTTGGGCTAGAAAGCAGTTGATTGCTGTAAGCAGAACTTAACAGAGCAGTCTAGTAGAAGCCTGGAAGAAAGTAATGCTGAGAACAATGTAGTTCCAGAAGGAAATAAGAACTTAAGCAGAAATTGGGATATTTTGGCAAAAAGTCTGGCTGGAGTCTGCCCACAGTCAATAAGTTGAAAAGTCATGGACTAATTTCTCTGGCAGAAGAAATTTCAGGACAGCCTAATGTAGAAATGGTGGTGTGGCTATTAATGGTGAATGTTATACAGATTTACAGAGGAAAAAGAGCAAATGGGGCAGAAAGAAATACAGAATGAATATACAGGATGGATTGAAAAAGAACACTAGGAAGATAAATGTTGGAGCCCTGGCCTGTGATGGGGAGGATCCCATTGATAAGGAGATAAAGTGATTAAGGTGATTAAAGTGATTAACGAGGGGCATAGAGATTCAAATTTAAACAATGGAGAGAGTGCCTCCCTGGCAAGAACACACTCAGTTAAGCCTCCAACTTGTGAAAGGAAAATGCTGCAGGGACCACTAAAGATAAGAGCTTCTAAAATGGATAAAGCAGGCTGGAGTCCATTCCAAACTTGCAGTCAAACATGGCACTGTCGTTCACGTGGTGCTGGCTTTAGAGGCATGAAAGATGCAAGAGTAAAGGGATCATCAGTTCTTCTTCGGTGGTTTCAGAGAGTCTTGGAGGCCAGGCAGCATAAAGCAGGGGTTCCCCAGCCTAAAAAGGTCCTGATAGGCCATTGCATGAAGCTGTGAAGGTGAAGCCTGGTTGGCAATGGAGACCCAAAGAAGACGTTCAGGATACCAGAGCTGTGAGGCATCTGCCAAGAAGACCTGCATTCAGGGAGAGGTACCAGCACAGGAGAGAGATGTGTTTTTCACACAGCAAAGCTAGAGAAGCTGAGTCTTCTAAGCCCTTTTGAAGTAAAGTCCCAGAAGTCAGACATGGAGCTCCTGGATTTGGTGTTTGTCCTAGTGGTTTTTGGTCTTGTTTTGGTCCTGTATTTCCTTACTATGCCTCCATTGTTCCCTTTTGGAATGGTAATGTGTATTCAGTTCCACTGTATGTTGGGAGTATGTAATTTGTCTTTTGATTTTATAGAGGCTTACAGTTAAGATATTCACCTGAGTCCACTTTGGCCTGTGGACTTTTGAATAGTATTGAGACTGGTAATGACTATGGGGACTTTTACAGTTGGACTAAATGCATTTTGCATTTTTTGTGGTCATAAGCCTATGGGGACCAGGGGGTGGAATGTGATGGTTTGAATGAAAATGTTCCCCATAGGCTCCAAGTATTTGGATATTTTGCTCCCAGATTATGGTGCTGTTTTGGTTTTAGGTGCTGTTAAGGTTTTAGAAGGTGAGGCTATCCTGGAGGAAGCACATCACTGGGGGTGGGCTTAGAGAGTTCTTAAGCCTTGCTGGATCTCCAGTTGCTCTCTTGCTTCCTGTGCCTGCATGATGATGTGAGAGTTTCACTTCTGCTGCAACTGCTCCAGCCACCTCCAGCCACCGTGCCACCCCGCCATGATGGACTATAATTCCCCTGGAACCGTAAGCTGAAATAAACTCTTCCTTCTATTAATTGCTTGGGTCAGTGTTTCTATCATAGAAACAGAAAAGTGACTAATACAGAAGGGTTTCATAACCTTCTCTTAAAAGTAGCTTATATTTGAAGATAGGTTGAAAGTTTTACTTAAAAAGTTTCACAACAAATGGTGCTGGCAAAACTGGATCTCCACCTGTAGAAGAATGAAACCAAATCCTTCTCTTTCATGTTGCACAAAAGTCAACTCCAAATGGATCAAAGCCCTCACTGTGAAACTGGAAACCCTGAAACTTACAAGATAAATTACATGATATAGTAACTTACAAGAAATAGATGTAGGAAAGGATTTTCTAAATCAGACAGAAGTTGCTCAGAAATTAAGGTCAGCAACAAACAAGTCAGACCTCATTAAACTACAAAGCTTCTGTACAGCAAAAGAAACAATCAAAGTGAAAAGAAAACTCACAGAATGGGAAAAAATCTTCACCAGTGACACATCTGACAGAGGTTTAACATCCAGAATATATAAGGAACTCAAAAACCAAATAATCGAGAATCCAAATGACCCAATTAAAAGATGGGCCAAAGATCTAAACAGAGAGTTCTCAAAGGAAGAAATAAAGATGGCTGAGAAAGATCTCAAAAAGTGTTCAACATCATTAGTAATTAGGGAAATGCAAATTTAAACCACCCTAAGGTACCACCTTACCTCAATCTGACTGGCTAGGATCAAGAGAACAAATGATACCAAATCCTGGTGAGGATGTGGAGAAAGGAGAATGCTCATTCACTGCTGGTGGGATTATAAACTCATGCAGCCTCTATGGAAAATAGTGTGGAGAACTCTTAAAAAACTAAAAATGAATCTACCATATGACCTAGTTATACCAGTACTTAGCATATACCTAAAGGACTCATCCTATTGTAGAGACACTTGTACAACCATGTTTGTTGCTGCTCTTTTCATAATAGCTAAGAGACGGAAGCAACCTAAGTACCCATCAACTGATGAATGGTTAACAAAAATGTGGTATATTTACACAATGGAGTTCTATTCAGCAGTAAGGAAAGATGAAATAATGAAAGTAAATCAATGGATCTAGAAACTGTTATACCAAGTGAAGTAACACAGAAAAACAAACAACATATGTTCTACCTCATTTGTGGGTCCTAGCACCAAATCCTTTTTAATTCCAGGTCCTTTTAATAAGATGATGCTATGCAGCAGACTTATGCATGAAATAACTACCATCATCAAAACTTCAGCTGAGCATGATCACTAACCATCAACACAACTGGGCTTGTTGATGGTTGTGCTGATTTATTAAAGGAGGGTGAAGCAGCGTCATTGGACCCTCACTGGATTATTCAGCCACTCTTCCCAGCCAAATGCATATAATTTGGCCCTAATCACACATGGCCTTCTGGATTTGGGGAGGGCTAAAGTATACAATCTGGGGATGACTAGAAGAGAAGGCATGGCCCATGCTGGGTAAAAACTTTCCAATGTGCATACCCTCAAGTCATACATACACCTCAGCAAGCTCTCAGTTATCTTGGTAAGTAAGCTCAATAAATTCATTGGTTCTCTAGTAAAACTTTAATCAAACATTAGCTTGATACTAGAATCTTAAAAGAGATTAAGCATTGCTTATCATCCCCAGGAAAAGAAGTCTCACAACAGATGGAAAATTTATTAGCAGGGCTATTATGTCTCATAATTATTAGAAAAAAAAGAAAATGAGACTGTAAAAGATGTTAAAAGAATATGGGAATGGAAATATTTTCCAAAATAGAAAAAGATGAGAAAGCAAAAATAATATATATATATATATAATCTTAAAATGTCTATGGTCATAATTTAGTCAACTAGTTTAAGGAACAAAATATATATTTAATCAAGTTTTATCTGAGACTATTTTGGTTTTTTTGTTTTTGTTTTTGTTTTTGTTTTTTTACCCAAACCTTATCTACATAGCACATGATAATTAAAAATAACAGACTGGTGGAACTAAACTTATTGGATGTATAACAGTCATAGTTTAAGGCATATACTAATGTGCTCAGAGGGACTTAAAGGACAGTTTTGCCCCTTGCCCTCTTGATCTGAAATACTGTAGTGGCCACCTGTAGCTAAGGGAGATGACCAGCTATTGTTCTAAAATGATGGATAAATTAGTTTTCTCCCCCTATCTAGAAGTATTTGAGAGGGAACTGACAGTGATTTTAACCACCCCAACAGCTATGAAAATACCTGAAAGCAAATCTTGAATCCATCACTCTAGAGTTCAGCCTTAGAAGGCAAAGGAAAAATGAGGAGGAACCCAATAGAAGGATGCTTTTCCAATGGACTCTCATATGAACATTTGAAAATTGCCCTGTTCTGACTTTTTTCTAATTCCCTGTCTAGATTTCTAATGATAATTTCTCTTGCCTTTACTTCTCCTTCACATCTCCTATTCAGGATTCAAAGATGTTCTTTTTCCCCTTGAGATAAGAGTTACACAATTTGGGAGTCTTTTAGGTAGACCCACTGAAGGGGTACTCCAATTGCCTCACCCTGCGTCCCTGTTCAGCATGGAAGAAGTCAGAGTGGTCTGCATCTCGATTCCCTATTGGCAATTTGGGTAGCCTCTTCAGAGGGTGGTGTGATAAGAATAGGAGGTAGAAATTGGCTAGGCAGTTAGGATAAAAAGGCCCCAAAGAAAAGTAGACAATTTCTTGGCTAAAAGTTAAAATTCACTTGGGCCTCTTAGCAATATACTCTGTTCCAAAGTCCAAAAATGTCGAAAATATTTGGGAGCTTTTATCTAATCCTTAAAAGATTTTAGGAAATGTTAGAGTAGCCAAAAGCCCCATTAAAAATTAAAGAAATCAAAAAGAAAAAAAAATATTTTCTAAATGGAATTATTCCAGTACATTCACTTTGAATTTAGGTTTCACTGAAGCCATCTATTCTCATAAGTGTCCATTGATATAGAAATGACTGATTACATAAAATTCATATTATGTCATGTCTATTAATGATATTTTTTATTGAGATAATCAATTAAGCCAATAATATATTGATGTTCCTGGAGGAATACAACACAATTTATTCAAGAATTCAATTATCTTCTGCTGCATTACAAAGCCAAAACAAAGCACAAATAAAGGAAATAAAACTCAAAAGAACAAAAATGGGACAAACAGTTTTCAGTGTTCCCAGAATAGCAAAGATCAGAAAATCAAGCTCTGACTGTACGTACCTAAGGCTGCCTCTACAATGAATCTATTTGTGATTTCCTCTAAATCACAATCCATTATATAGCTTTCTCCTTCGTGAAAAACAAATAGACAATTTAAAAAATCATGAATTCAAAAGGCACTCTAGAGGAAGTCACTCTTCAGGTCTTCCCTAAATAATTGTTTCAGAGATATTCATCTAAATCAATGCTTCATCACTTAAGCAAAAGGATAGAAAATGAGATAAGCCTCTGATTATCGTTCATAATAACATCCTGGTGACTCATACCTAGCTGTTGGCTCAATGAGTCCTGCATTGAGGTTCTGGCTGTTTTCATTCCACCAAACCTCAGGAGATTTTTTTTTTAAATAATGTATCATATGTGATCAATACGTTCCATTTTAATATAGGCCATGGCCATTGTATAAAGTGACAAAACAAGTTAAACAATCTCCATATTTTCATTTCAACTGATTTTTTTATTAGTCTTTTATATATTTTATATTCCCTCAGATAATTCTAAACATAGGAACAATAATCATGCCTCAGTTACGCAAATGTAATAATGAACACACTACCCATTACCAGACACTTTTCTCAATGTTTGAGATTCCGTTAGTAACAGTGAGCATGTACTCACACACAGTGGTCCACACATCAGGAAGAAGGAGGTCAGGAGATGTCATGAAACTTGAAAGCATACTTGTTTGTGCCCTACTGACTTTTTATTTCATTTTCTTGGAAGTGAATTATGACTCCAATAATATGCTCATTGTTAAAAAGAAGAAATGGTATCTGGCATCTTGAAGAGAGGATCTGAGGAGGTTTTAAATTATATTTTGTCATGAAAATACACATCTTGTCATCTTTCTTTAGATGTTAGAATCTTTCATCTGGCTTGAAAGTTCAGATTGATCTGTAACCTTTTTTGAAAAAAAAAATCGTATGTCAGACACTTTGATGTGTTGTGCATATTTTTGCTCAGGAAGCTACTGATGCTGGCAGACCACAGCTGAAAAATGCAGTTGAATCTTATGTACTGTACGACGACCTTGGGATGCTCTCCCTGTACCTCAGGAATCACACTGTCCTAATTTCAGCTTTTGTGGGCAATTCAGCAATAAATTTATTGACATGGTTTAAATTCTACAAGGGACGGTTGCACTGTTATAATACTCCTCCTCTCCTAGACATTGGTTGATGTTCTAGGAAAAACTTTCATTTGTTGATGACAACCAATGAGTGTCTTACCTAGTTTTGAAAAAAGTCATCTTAATTTTTCTCTTAGTTTCCTTTCTCTTCCCTCCTCTCCTCTCCTCTCCTCTCCTCTCCTCTCCTCTCCTCTCCTCTCTCTCTCTCTCTCTTTCTCTGAGAGAGAGAGAGAGAGAGCACTTGCAGATTTAAATGGATGATAAGGATGGTATAAGGGTACAGAAGAGAAGAAAATGATAGAATAATTGATGTCCTGAGGATCAGTTCTGAAATTCACATAGGACTTGAAAAGGGGATTTTATTTTTGAAAATAGCAAAAACTTTATGTAGTAATGTATATTTGTATTTTCTTTGGATATTGCAAGGAAATGTCTTGCAAATGCCTTGCACATGTGGTCAAAGAGAAATATATATATATGTATATATATATATATATAGAGAGAGAGAGAGAGAGAGAGAGATCGTATCTAGTCACCTCCTTCTGTCTCTTCTCCCTTCCTCTCCCAGACTTCCTTTTCCTTAAACATAGATTTTGTTTAGGTATTGTCACTGAAACAACTAATTGTGTTGATAATTACAAATGTTCCAGCCCTCTGGGTTGTGCAATTGGTTTAATAAACTCTGCCGGACAGGACTATTAACAGAAAACATAATATCAACCACACAAATTAAGTGACCTTTTGATGCAGACTTTGCATTAGAATTCGATTTCCCTACTCCCATGGTATAGGGAGGGGACATGCTTGAATGATGAATAAACCTTTATAGTGAAAAGTAATGTCTGTCTGAAAGAAATGACCTTCACATAGTCCAGCAAAACCAGGTAGATTTCCTTTGTCCAGATATAGGTGAAATAAAGTGATGATGGTGCAATGTTCTTTACTTGTTTTATTTTCTTTGTAAAACTGTAAATAGGACATCAGAAAGAATGGGGAGGAAGAGGCAGCTTTGAGGAAAGCATTTTAAGATGTGGAAATTTTCTAGGCTGATTAAATGGACAGTGATAATCTGATCAGAGATTCTAGCAGCACATGGGACCACTTGCAGACAACCCAGATTGGAAGTATATTTTCTCCACTGCCTTTGAACTCTCATGATGGAAGGTGTAGAATAAGCAGAGATACAGACATAGCCAAGATTCAGTTACAGGATTTAAAGTGTAAAGAATTTAAAGATAAATCAAGAGGTGTGATAATTACTCATAAAATTCAAAGATGAGTAAAAACGGGATAGAGAGCCATGGGTAAGATGGATTAAAAAAGGGAAAAATAAAAATAATTTCTTATTATATCCTAATGTGTATTGGTGATTATAAATTAAACTAGGTGATTGGAAAGGTTGTAGTAAAGATTCAGTTGCTTGAGGTGACTATGGCCAACCACACAGTTGATTATTATCAGCTTTCTGATAGAGGGATATGGAAATCAACAAGAATTCCAGCAGGGATCAGTGGAAAGATAGAAGGATCAGCCACTGCGGACAGGACAGGAAGCACGTTCACCTCCGAGGGTCCGAGCACAAAGGCTGTAGAGAGAAAACTGCCAACATCTGTGAGAAAACTTGGTGGGAATTTAGATGCAGAAGGATGATGGCAAACTAGTCTGCGGTGCTGTTAGAGCAAAACCATGAAGGAAGGAGGGAAGCTGTGGAAATTTAGGTTTTGCTAGTGACAGGTTGTTTTTTCAACTGCTGAAGGACTGATAGGAAGGCAGAAGATAGCATGCGTGCTGCTTAAGGACACTGAAGATCACAGATGTTCACTGGCCATTTGTATATTTCTTGTAAAATGCATGTACATGTCTTTTTAAAAAATATATTAAGAGATTCTTTTGGATATTACATATACCAGTTCATCACTGAACTTTAAATAATTACCCTTGGCATATTTACTTGCTGGTGAACTTATTCATGTAAGTAGAGACTTTATCTTTTCAATATTATTTTACTTGAGCTTTGACTAAACCTGAAATGGCAAAATTCATGTTGCATTTTACATTTTTTGGGTGATCAGTAGCCCTGGATGTGTGGACTAGCCTTCCCACCTTAACCCTGGATGTGTGGACTAGCCTTCCCACCTTCCTCAGCATTCTTTCTCTGGAAAGAGGACACACTTGCACGGTTCTTTACTCACTCTCATTCCTGCTTTTGCTGTTCATCCTTTGCTACTCATGTATAACAGTACATGTCATGTGAAATAAGCTTAACCTCACCTCATGGCAGAGATTTCCAGGATAAAAAGGAGGAAAATATAAGAGTTCTGACAATGTAGCTATTGCTGCAGGATGAAGAATAGATGTAAATGAAAAGTATATTCAAAATTGACCAAAAAGAAAGTGTTTTGTGTCTTCATTTACAAAACAGTCATCATCAAACATATGAAATCAAGTGACTGAAAATCTGATCAGGAAGAGGGGGAATATTCTCTCATTTGAGAAATATTAAGAACAGCACAATATTTTTAACTTGGAAAAAGTTTTCTCTATTTTTTCCTCCCATTTAATTTTAAATGGATTTCAGACACAACAGCATACGTCATTTGACTTCCAATGATGTAGAGATCCAGTCTTGACAGAGTCATAATTTGAAAACATCTGTGAGTAGAAGGATATTGCACATTGTCAGAGGTACCAGCATGGCTTACATTGGATTCTCCACAATCTATGGAAGTGCACAGTGTGTTAATGAGAACTTCATGGGAGGCAGTGGGAAGCTGGTGGTGAGAGAGACTAGCATTTGCTGCTAACACTAGACATTACTTCTTGTCTCTTTCCTTCTAATTTTTGTTCTTTCATGTTGCTCTGAAGTGATTCCTAATTTTCTTTTCTCCAAGGAGGTTTCCCCTGGGGTTATCTGGAGCAATAAAACCTTCCGGGATGAGAATTTTCCAATAAAAACATGTATTAATCCTTATCACTAGAATAAATGAATGATTAATTTCAAAATAAAGTACACTTGAAAGATAAGGAAACAGTCATTTCAAGTCATTTTGACTTGCTATCTGGAATTGTCCTCATGAACAAATCTGACTGATAACACTGACCTCAAATATCTTTGGAAAACTACAGAATCTAAAGAAGTTTCCTAAAGTTCTTTCTTCTCTCATTTATTTTGAAACATAAATAGCTTCTGGAAGAACCAAAATGAATTCACTGATACTTCATTAATGGAATCAGAAGTGTTTTACCAGCCAGCAAGTGACAAAATGAATATAAGTGCTTGTGATTTGTCCACTGAGCCTTTGTGTTTAGAGCAAGGAAAGGAATCTTAAAAGGACTGATTGGTAACTCAGAGGGAAAAGGGTACTGCAGTCATTCATACTGTATTGATGGTAGACTGACAATACCTCTTCTTAATAGCTATGTTGGTCTGGGAATAACATATTTAATATTATCATTCAATCCTAGTTTAAAGTGTGGAGAGTAACTAAATATATCTGAAGGGTTTTAGATAAAATGTAATTATATTAAAAGTACATTCATGTCTGCAAGGAGCAAACCTGGTTCATTGGTTCATAGTCATTTTCCAGTATCTTTTTGTGTTAACACTCTTCCTAGATACAAAACACATACTAAATCTGTCCTGGATACAGCCTGTTTATTGAGAATTTTGCACTGTTTGATTCTATGCAAACATTTGCTGAACTTGTGAAATATTCATGTTTGTTCATTTGTTTCTTTGTTTTTGAGACAAGGTCTCCTTACAGCCCCAGCTACCCTGGAACTCACTATGTGGATCAGGCTAGTGCTTATCTCTGTGAGATCTGCCTTTCTCTGCTTGGGTTAAAGACAAGCACCAACATGCTTGGTAAATTTTTGTCATTCTTATGAGAATATCAACACCCAGATACATTACATCCTTTGACTCTTCTGGGAGCATTTTATGACTTCTCCAAGCATCAGGTTAGTTCTTCATCTATGGAATAAGAGTACAACATAAGAAAGATACAATGTACAGCTCTAAGTATTAATGAAATAGGATATAGATCAGTAATTTTGTATAGTAATGGGCAACTTTGTACATGGTTCTTGACAACTGTGGTTTTAACCTTTTATTGTTATATCATTTATTATAAAATAACTCTATTATTAAGATATACTCAAATTAATTAATTAGTAAATCGCATTTCTTAATGCTTTGGCCTAAAGTGGGTATGGAATGAGTTTGGGAAGATCATGGAGTGCTCAGGAAAATGGGTGTGATGATTAGTGCTAATTGTCAACTTGATAGGATCTCGAATGACCTGAGAAATGGGCCCCCGACATGCCTGTGGGTGGTTATATTTGTGTTAACTGAGATGGAAAAAGTCACACATTGCACTTGCCACCATTCTCTAAATAGGATCCTGGACTGTGTAAATAAAGAAAGAACTGAGGATCCCCTGGCAGTTACTGTCTTGTGTTCCTGATTGTGGTTGTTATTAAACAGCTGCTTCAAGGTCCTCTTGCCTGGATTTTATCATCATAAAGAACTGTACCTTGAACTGTGAACCAAAATAAACCCTTTAGTTCTTAAGTTTCATTTGTGTTTTATAATAGCAAAAGGAACATAAACTAAGACAACGGATATGCATGGAAGAATCTAGACCTTTAAGTGAGAGAGCATTCTTTGTGTTCATTTTAATGCACTGAAAGTTTTATGCATTTAAAAACTGTTGGCTGGAACATCGAGTGTTCCCAGTGTCCACAGATCCTGAATTCTTACAGCTATTACAGTGTCTTATTAGTATTCCAGAGCATCTGATGCACCAATTTACAGTATTCAAGTGCCTGTGAAATTGTGAGAATATTGAAAGATGTGATAGAGGAAAAAAAAGAAACCAAGGGGGGGAAAAAAAAAAAAAAAGATGAGCATTTCCTCCACACTTGTTCCCAGCTGGAATTACAGCTGCTTGATTCATACCATCTGGGGGTGTCTAATTAGAAACTACCTAGAATAGGCTTTTAAAGGAGTAATTTGAGAATAAACTTAACATCAGCAGCAGTTCATCTCCCAGAGGGCGGGAGTTAAACTTGCAAGAACTAATGGATCAATGAACAAAAGAAATAACCACTAGTTGCAGTGTTTGAACAGTATTATCCCTTAAAGAAGCAAAATGACACATTTTTCCACAAAACATAATAAATCTGCCAGGGGCTGACCGACCTTTGGATTAGCAAATAAGAATAAAATGAAAAACTGCATGTATATTAGACTCATGCAAAGACTTATTACTTTACTCTGGTGTAAGTGGTTTTCCGAGTTCATATCCAATTTTAAAAACACAATAATGCATCAATTGCAAAGCAAACTTTGATTTTGACCATCAAGTAATTTGGTCAATTATGATTAGATTTTTTTCTCATTAGATTTCTTAGTTAGTCCCTTAGGAACAGCCTCAATTAGAAATAAAATGGTTTTCTTTCCTGTTTAACCTAATTACTAAAGATTTCATTTATCAGGTTGATTAAGATTATAAGATGGCATGAAGATACTTGAAAATCAGAGCCTACCCACTGACAATGTATGTTTGGCAGGTGAAATATGGACCGTGATGTTGAAAAAAAGACTGATTTAAGCTTGAATTTTGTAAAACTTTCACTTTATGTACTTTCATTAATGTTCATTATCTATCACCAGCTTTGAGTTTTGTACAACAATATTAGTATACTAAGGCAAATGAAACAAAGATCTTGTTTTGCTTTCAGTCATAATAGTGGTGATATTTAGTCAAAATGTAAATTGAATAAGGGGAAGCACATTACAAACAGGAATTCGGACAGTGGCTTATAAGATGTATGAAAAGAAGCAGGGCAGAAAACTTCAGTCAGTGTGCATTCATTTCTCTACTAAACCAGCAAGTCAATAGTAGTGGAATGTTTAACCACATTGCTTTCTTCTTTAAAAATTAAATAATATTTTTCTCTGGCTTGAGTGACATCCAGGTCTATGCTTATAATTATGTAAGTATGGATCATTAATTTTTATGAAATAATTCATGACAAATTTTACATAGGAAAAATGTGTGACTATCTTTGTGTGATGAAGTCTAGCAAATCAATGTGTAAAACATTCATAACTTTATGATTTTTCATTGCCTCTTCAATTATCACAATACAATTGTATATTTTTTTCAAAAACATATTGAAGACTTAGGGGCTGGAGAGATGACTCAATGGTTAAAAGCATGTGCTGCTCTTCAAGAGGACTAGTGCTTAGTTTAAAAATATATAATCATTTTCTTTGTTTAAATATAAGAACTAAATACAGTAGCTAATAGACTGCTGACCTAATGAGATCTATGTACAAAAATGATCACACCATTGGCCCTCAAAGTCAGTATTATAAAAACCAAGCTAAAGGGTCAGTGATATTTTTGTATCCTCAGAAATGCACATCAATAAATCAAATTTTCAACACTTCTAGATAATTATGAATGATCAGCTTAGGCAAATTAGAAATACTGGCACATAGGAGAAGAACTCAGAATAGCACTTGCTGAACACAAACTGTATATTCTACAGCATATAACACTCCTGGGCCTTGGAATTTCTTTGACTGAAAATTTTTATTAATGAAGCAAACAGCAGGTCCTCAAAGGTAGAAGGAAAGTATGTGTCAAGTGAGAAATGAGATTGCTTTGGACATTACCTGAATGGTAGAAAATACCAATATAAAAATAGGATCACTTTTCTTCTAATAGATCAGTGCACAAACAGGTAGGGGAGAGGGTTATACATGGCAAGAGTTGAAAAGAGGAGGTGGAGAAGCAGGAAGGCAGAGAAAATTCATTACACATTCTTTCACTGAACTCAGTCTTGACAGAGCACTGCGACGTGAAACTTTTGTAATCAGAAGATAAAACTCACAGAAAGCATGAAGAAGTCACTAAATCTTTTTACTATCTGTGGATTCTAGGCACTGCCATAAGATTTATCTCACAAAAGAATTGCTAGGAAACAGCAAATTGTATCATTGAGTGTTTTCCTTTGGAAAACATATCATGTCAATTTTCTCAAGTTCAGTTTCTACAAACTTATCCATGGAAATATTGAAGTAACACAAAGTTCCCTAACACAGTGTTTATTTAGATTCATAAATTGCATAAAATTCAAATTAGGCTCACTCTCCCAATTGCTGTATCACCGTATCTGCCTTATGCGGGCTAACCACATTATCTACCTCTACATCAGGCCACTGAGAAATATTTTAATTATAAAATAATACATTTATAACATGAGACCATACACTTTTTAAAGAGAACAATGGGGCTTAAAGTGATTTATGAATTCACCATTAAATCTACAGGGAAAGAAATGTTTTTTAGCACATAACAAAATTCCACCTGTCATATATGTTATAATAAGTATAACTTTTATCTGGCTATATATGATGGCATAAACATATAAATACCATATGTATTTAAAATAGTATAATAGGTGCTAGAGAGTTGGCTCCATGGCTAAGAGCACTAGATTCAGTTCCCAGCACCCACCTGGCAGCTAACAACTGTCCAGAACTCCAGTTCCAGGGGCTCCAATGCCCTCTTTATATTTCCAAAGACATTGCATGAAAAAGGTCCACTTACCCATATGCAGACAATATAGTCAAATAAATAAAATTCAAAAAATAATAAATAAAATATTGAAAAGAGTGTAATATAAATGTTTAAATCATAAACCACAGTTTATCTGAACAATAATGGCTTTCAGTGATATCTTTTGTCAAATTTATCAATTAATATTTTTAGTGTTGTAGGAATAGAAGGAATTCTAATATCTACTTTAGATCATATTGTACCTTGTAATTTTGAAATATTCCATTTTAATTTTACATATGTTTTAAATATTTCATTAGATTTTTGACATCTCTATATCAGTTGTAAATAAGAACCATTTTCATTTTATTAAAAAAACTACAAATATGAAATAAAAACTTTAGTAATTATTTGTCAAACAGCATTATGCTGGATAGTTTTAGTGTCAACGTCACACACCTTGGTTGAGGGAGCCACAGTTGGGGAATTGCCTCCATTGAACTGGCCTATAGCCATGTCTGTGGGGCATCTTCTTGACTGTTGAGTGATGTGTGAGGGCCCAGTCTTCTGTGAGTAGTACCATCGCTGGACAGGTGGGCCTATATTCTATAAGAAAGCAGGCTGAACAGGAACCAGAGGAGCAAGCCAGTAAGCAGTGTTCCTCCATGGCCTATGCTTCAGCTCCTGCCTCCAGGTTCCTGCCCTGAGTTCTTACCTTGGGCTCCCTGGTGAACTGTGATCGGGTAGATGTAAGCCAAGTAAACCCTTTCCTCCACAAATTGGTATTGGTCAGAGTATTTTGTCACAGCAATGAAGAAACAAACTAGAGCATGTGTCAACTAGAAATGTATAGTATTACCTTGACACAAGTAATTTCTGATCCAAATATGCTGATTGATAGCCTGAGCATAGTCTGGATCGTACAACCTTGTCTAATATTTAGTACATTGATGTTTAGGACATGATGTAGATTTGTAGTAAAGTTATTACATTAACTCAATCCACATGAAAATGTGACTTTTAAAAATATTTTATTTATTATTTTTTTCATTTTATGTGTATGAGTGTATTGCCTACATGTATATGAGTGCACCTGTGTCGTGCAATGCCGCGGAAAATGTGACTTTTAAATATCACTGATACTAGAGTGTTTAACCAGGCAATGAGGAATACATTTCAGCTCCAATTATAATTCCCATTAAGGATAATAATAATAGTCAACAAAAAATCCAAATATATGAGTCCTATCTTTATACCTTAAAATCATTTTGAAAAGGAAGGCAAAACTTGGTAAGCAGTAGGCCATCTCTGATCCTCTGCACACTGACCAGTTGTGGGTCTCTGTGCTAATCACCAGTTATTGCAAAAGGAAGCTTGTCTGATGAAGGCTGAGAGATGCTCTAAGTTATGAGCATAGCAATAAGTGATTAGGGATCATTTAAATACTATGTACATTTAACAGAATAATAATCGCAGGTTTTCCCTTGGGGCCTATGACCTATCTAGCCACAGGTTTTTAGCCTTGATAAAAGCTCCAAGTATGGGTTCTGTCCGTGGAGCTGCTCTTAAATCCAATTAGAAACTGGTTACTCTAAAATCTATTTGTTGTTGTTGTTGTTGTTGTCCTTACTATTATACCCATGGGTATGTCTCATCAAAAACAAAGCAAAAAATGAGATAATGTTAATATGTAACACAGAAATAATGCATGGGTCTTGTGAATGCTGTCACCAGTGTTGTAAATTAATATGAGCAAGTACCCAGTGGCCTGAAAGCCTGTTTCCTTATGCTCCTGCACCAACCCTGGCTCTTTCACTCTTTCTGCCCCCTCCTTCTCAACGGTCTGTGAGCCATGAGTAGGTAAGGAAACCCAGCATAGAATGAGGGAAATGGGCAGCAGGCCCCAACCCTAGCCTAGGTAATATTGGCAAGTGATTACTTCAGGGTGAGGGAGAGTAATCTTCTTTAAGGGAGAGACTCTACATAGGCTGTCTAGACTCCAATGAATGAACTTGCACTGAAGAACATCTGGGTACAAATGCTTGACTGGAAAGGACTTAACACATATGACAGAATGCATAAAGTCTTATGGGAGGAGCTATGGAGGGTAGAGTTGGGGGAGGTGGGTCTAAATTTGATTAAGATTTATTATATGAAATACACAAAAACTCAATGAAAATATTTTTAAAAATAAATAATGCAAGACTAAATGAAATAAATGGAGGTCATGAAATGGGGAAGGAAATAGTGGGGTAGTGGTCCAGGAAGAATGGGAGGGGAGAATAAGGGGGTGATATGCATCAGACATATTCAAAGAATAAATTTTCAAAGAATAAATTTTAATGAAAAATATGTTTATAAGTATACATGCTATTCATATACAATAGTAACAATTAAAGCAGACAAATAATTGAGACTGAGGGGACATAGGAGTTGGTGGGGTACTGAGAGGGATGGAAATAATAAAGACTACATAAGTATGAAATTCACAATAATAAAAAATGTGAGAACAAAAAAGAAAAAGTATGAAGATAGAAATTTAATAGATGAATTTACTATATTTAAGGACCTATGCATCCATCAACAGAGACTCGTTCAATTAAATTATGGTATTCCCGTATGAACAACCACACAGATTTCTAATATGAAAAAGTGTAAACCTCTCTCAAAGATAAAATATCAATGCACAAAATAATATTAAAATTCAGTTTTCTTTTACTATAATAAGGACACATGGATTCTCAGTCAAACATGCACATAAGCCATGCAGTGTGTGTATTTGTATGGATTTGAGTGTTCGGAGACGATTAAAAGGAAGCATCAGAAACTGGACAGTGCTTCCTGTTGGGGTCCAGGGATATTACAGGAACAAAGGTCACTTTCTCCAGTTTGTCGTTGCTGATTTTTCTGTCCTCCACATTCTTTTCTCCACTTCTTCCAGTCTTTTGACTCCTCCTCCTCCTCAAGTCATGTTTGCAAGTCATACCTTGCAGCACAGAACATTTTCAAATACATTGTTGACTTAGGGATGCAATGCAAGGTAAACTTTATTTTGTTCATTCTCTGCAATTTTATGTGAAAAATCTAATATGTGTTATCACAAATTTGTATTCAGTTAAATCCGTGTTATACAGATATTGCAAAGTATCTGCAGCATTAAATTTCACAATCCCAAAAGAACAGTGAACATGGGTGATTGGTTAAGCTAATAAATTTCTACCAGTTTATGAAGAGCCCAACTGTACAGTAAATTCTCTGTGTGATTTTTCTCATGTTCAATAATGAAAAAACACACCTTGACCTTCTCCATGGGGAAAGCTGCCCTCCCCACACTGGAGAAAGTCCTGAGAAAGGATTCGTGCCTAGAACAATAACAAGGAATACACACAGGTCCTTCCTTTAAAGGTCCTTTTATTAGGAACCATTGACACACCTTCCCTAGGCACCTTTGCTCTTTTCAGGACTTTGTCTCATTACTCAGTACTTCCTCTGTTCCAGGCCCATCCCTGTCCTCCTTAAAAAGTACAGGACCTTCTGTTTATGAGTACCTTTGCAGTGAGGAAGCTATGCAAGCATGCTGGTCCCCTGATTCTGAATCCATTGATTCATAAAATTAAGAATCAAGAGGCAGTGGGCACTGTCTCCAGGTTAGCCACAAATATCTGACTTACTGTCATTTTTACATACATCTTCTATTCCAAAATTAGATGGCCTTCTCTCTCCCCTTCTCTCCTCTCCTCTCCTCTCCTCTCCTCTCCTCTCCTCTCCTCTCCTCTTCCTTCCCCTCCCTTCTCCCCAATCTTAGTAGAATAGCATTTTGGATTTAATGAAATAATGTACTGAATTGGTTGAGTTAGTTTTAATTCATTTATCCGTAAGATAAATCCTGACCTCTAACTGCCTGATCACATCCTGAAACTCAGAACATAAAGATGAGCAGAGCACAGACTCTGCCTGGCAGGACTGGCGAACGGGGTGAAAATGGAGGCTGGCGCTGTGATGCTGCAGCTGTAACGGGGCCAAGTGACAGTTTGTCATGAAAGAAAATTAGATAGATAGATGATAAATAGATAGATAGATAGATAGATAGATAGATAGAGACCTCTAACTGCCTGATCACATCCTGAAACTCAGAACATAAAGATGAGCAGAGCACAGACTCTGCCTGGCAGGACTGGCGAACGGGGTGAAGATGGAGGCTGGCGCTGTGATGCTGCAGCTGTAACAGGGCCAAGTGACAGTTTGTCATGAAAGAAAATTAGATAGATAGATGATAGATAGATAGATAGATAGATAGATAGATAGATAGATAGATAGATGATAGATAGGATAGATATAGATATAGTGAGGTGGGAATGGTAGCAAACTGGATTCAGACAATTAAAGTTCCCTGGTAAACAAGCTGTGTGCACACGGGGATGAAGAGATCAGGATCTGAACCTACTCTGTATGTTCTTCAGGCATCTTAAATAGTTTGACGGAGACCCCAGATGAGGAAAGATGTCCCATTCCAGGAAATTCTATGTAGTTTATAATGCAAATGATGATAGGTGGGTCCTGTGACAGATCACACAGCCTTTTCAAAACTCATCCTTGGCTCACTGAAGTCCTTCTGCTGTTGGTCACCATCTTCATTTCTTGCTCTTCATCCTCTGACATCCTTGAAAAGTTTGTGCTTTTCAACATTGATGTTTTTACTTGCACTGGAATTCTGTGACCACCTGTCTACTCAAATGTTTTCTATTTTTCTGGTAAGAGTACCTCTCTATCAATTGCTTCACATTTTATTTCTGTGTATTTTCTCTCTCCATGACTCAAGAAAGGCTGATGTCCTTTCCTGTGATCCAACATGCCTAGGCCTAAGTCACTTAATCCATATTAATAAAGTTTTAATAGGTTTTCAAAAAAATCTCAGAAATTGAAAAATGAATGATCTTATTTTTATAAGTTAAATTAAGGGCTAGATTGTGGCTCAATTTTAGTGTATTTGTGTGGTATGCAGAAAGTCCTACCTCCAACCTCCACCAGAGAAAATAAAAATAAAATATGATCATGATCTCATCAAAGAAAAACTAAATAAATATTTATTAAGTGACTAGAAAAAGAAATTTTTCATGACTGAAATTCATAGAAAATATGATTACGCAATAGAATACATATAAAGTTCCTAAATTTAGGAAACAAATCACGGGCAAAATATACGTAGAGTGTTTGAGAGATGATCTCAGTCCAATAAGAGAAGTGCAAAGGCAGGCAACAGCTGCTGTCGCCTGCATTCTGTGCCTCCGCTTGGGTACACAGGCTCCTTCAGAACTGCTGTGTTCTGGCAGAGCCGGTGGGAACTGGTCTGATTCTAGAGAGAAATACTCTTAACTTTATGGAGTTCTGTCTGATTCTCTATCTCAATATTTTCTTGGGACACCTACTACTTTGGTGTCCCTGTGACTGATTCTTCTCCATTATTTTTAGTTCATTGAAGACTTGGAAAGAGAAAGGGAAATATTTGTTCAAGTTGTCAAGATTTTTGTAGTCACCAGTGATCACAATTCTGGTAAAATCTAAGAAGAATCAGCACACATGGATAGACACAGAGCTTATAACCACATGCATACCCAAATATTCACTACTTACATTTATTTAAAAAAAAAAACTATCAAAGGAGAAAATTCCCTTCCTTGAAATCTATAAGCATAGCAAAACTAATAAAATCCCTAGATGATGGAATTACAGATTGAGAATTTTTTTTTGTATTTACAGACTCACATTTAGATGTCTACTGATATAGAAATATCTGACAGCCATTTTTAGCATTCAGAAGTTTCTCACTTTGACATGTGTTCTATCTCCTAATAAAGGTCTAAATGTACATTCATTCTTCAAATGAGGGAGAAAATACTAGTCCAAACTTTGACATGGCTATGACCTTTGTGCTAGCTAGACACACTTTTCCTCTATGATTTTCCCTTCAAAATGTTTATTCTTACAAATACCTCTGCAGATGATAGAAAGTCATTACCCTCCTTTTGTTCTCTCCTTCCACTAGGTTTGAAGGTATTATTTAACTGAATAGGAATTCTGTACATATTATTATTTTGCAATATCTACATAACTGCAGATATAGAGGTATTTCAGTATACTTCCAGATGTGTATAGAAATATTTTTCACTTATATGACTACCAAGATGTTTTGAAAAGTGTTCACTGAAAGATTGTTTATAATAATGAAAATTGAATGTGATTTATTTCTTAGCACAGCCATGAAAATGTAAAGCTCATCATGTAGTAGAAGAATAAGTTGTATTTTCATTGATGAGAGTTAAAAAGTATAAACTGTAGGTATCCTTTAAAGAAAGTTTCACTGGATGACAAATGTGGTTCATCTTTGACATTTTGACATTTTTCCATAAGTGTATAAGATCTTAGCTTGAATGTTGAGATGGCTCAGTGGGTAGAAACACTTGTCACAAAGCCTAAAGACCTGAGTTTATCTTGGGGACACACATGATAGTGTGAGATAGCCTGCTCCTTTAGGATGTCTTCTGTGAATAAGTAAATGAATATAATGAAATTATTTTAAAGAGTTCATTACAAGACCTACCATCATTTCTGTAACTACAGAAATGCTTTGAGAACAAATAAGCTTTAAGACATGAGTTTAGTATTTAACAAAGTCTAATTTTGTGAAGAAAGTGATTAATATGAAGGTTGTTGTATAATTATTTCATGTTGTATAAAGTTAAATATTTTACTGGGAAGCATCACAGAAAATTTCACACATATATTTGGACTCTGTCCTAGTTTGTTTCTCCATTGCTGTGACAAAATACTCTGACCAATACCAACTTGGGGAGGAAAGGGTTTATTTGGCTTACATCTCCCAGGTCACAGTTCATCAGGAAGCCCAAGGTAGGAACTCAGGGCAGGAACATGGAGGCAGGAGCTGAAGCAAAAACCATGGAGGAATGCTGTTTACTGGCTTGCTCCTATGGGCCCTGCTCAGCCTGCTTTCTTACAGAACACAGGCCCACCTGCCCAGGAACGGCACCACCCACAGTGGGCTGGGCCCTCCCACATCACTCAACAATCAAGAAGATTCCCTGCAGATACACCAGAGGCCAGTCCTAAGGAGGAAATTCCCCAGCTGACGTTCCCTCAAACCAGGTGTGTCAAGTTGACACTAAAGCTATCCAGCAGTCTCTCTCTCTCTCTCTCTCTCTCTCTCTCTCTCTCTCTCTCCTCCCCCCCCTTCCTCCCCCCTTTACATATCTCTCCCACACACCATTTCCTCCCCCATTTACATATATCTTGCAAAAACCTAAGTCAATCCCAGACAGCCTGAAATTCGTCCATAAAGTGTTTGAAACTTGTCTTTGTGCTTAAAATCTACTATGCTCATGAGATAGTCAAATCTTCCAAATTCTGAATATTCCCTTCACTTCAAAAGGCACTGAGTCTCAGAAGTGAACCTTTGTGCAGCTATTTTAGAATTCACTACTGCCTGCAAGCTATCTGCAGGTTATTTTAGCTCCAGAAGCAGCACTAATTCACAAAACCTTTCTATGACTATTCGAAGGTAAAAATTTGCAGACAGCGAATTCAGCCAAAGGCAAGTATTAGGATGGTAGCATAGTCTCTACAAGAAAATTTGAAATAAGCTAACTATGTAGACATCAAACCAGAATGCACCTTGTTTAACAACTTTTAGTACAAGATGATGATTTCTAAGACTGTTCAACTTTTATGAAAAGAAAGAAATGCAGATAATGAGACATTTAAATGCATGTATATTCCAATTTATAGAACGACATTTCATTATATGGAAAATTCATCCATAAATTATTTAGTTCAGATGTTTCAAATCATGATTATTTTCCCAAGTTGTGTTTAAAACCAAACTTGAAAATGTAACTGGTCATTCCCATTAAGAAATTCTTCTCTAATCTGTTCTAAATCTGCATCAAACCTCAATCAGCAATTAGGTAGTTAAATGTAGTTGAAATCTAAGAACTTCTTAGCAAATTTTTAAGAGAACGCTATATTTAGTAGACTGATGTTCTTTTACTTCACAGTAAGACGGGTGTATCAAGTGACAACTCACACAGTGGTAAGGGAGTTCTATCAAAATTATCATCAGCTGGAATCCAGAACAGAAGGTTTAATCATTCTTAGATTATAAGGGCTAAAGATGTGACTAGGGTTATTTCCTATAGTAGATTCTTTGGGGAAGTATTTTATTTCCAAGCATGGAAACTGAGGAATGTCTACTAATGGTCTTTTTGGTTGACATGGTAAGGGCTTCCAAACTCCACAAGTCAATTAGTTGTATTTGTACATATGTTAGCTAGCATAGCAGAAGGGATGTTGACAAGGCCATGCTGCAAGTGTCTGGACATAGCTTAACGTGGGTTATCTGGTTGGAAACAACACAATTACAAGAGCGCTCAAGGCAGTAACAAGGGTTAGAAAAATATACAACAGGACATTTCAGTGATAAAGGTTTCAAGATAGACAAGGAAGCCTCAACCAAGAATGCAGGAAGCCTCTAGAGAGAGAAACTCTTGATTTGCACCCATTCCTCCACATTAGCCTTTGCAAAATGAATACAAAAGATAGCTAATAGATCTAAATCTCAATTTTTCTCTCCCTTAAGAACTGCCATTTTAATTATATAAAACTAGTGCTATATTTTCTACTTATATTTTAATTTTGTATTAACAGAAATATTAAAAATATGTCTATGCTCATGTGAAAGCATATGTATGTGTGTGTATATATGTGAATATGTATTTATAAAATTATACATTCAAATTCGAACTCACTTTGAGAAGAACAACACAGACAATATAACAATAATTTCTATCTATTTAATGTACTTTTTCAAAATGGATACGTTACTTGTGAATTACTTTGCTAGCCCTGAAAAAGCACAGATACTATCAATGTATAATACCACAAGCTGTCAAATCCACAGTTGATTTACAGTGAATTGATTTGACTAGTATGAGAGGCACAGCATACAATCTATCCATGAGATTTCTATATAAAATAAGAAATGCTGTCATTTAGAGCTATGTCTATAAAGTTTTACATCAAAAATTTAAGTAAGATACATATTCTAGTGTCATTTCTGCTGCTATGATAAAATATCCTAACTAAAAGCAACTTATGAGAAAAAGAGTTTATTCTGCTTACAATGACAGGTTCTAGGTCATTACTGTAGGAAAGTCTTACTGGTATGAGCTTGAAGCAGTTAGTCACATCACATCCACAGTCCAGAGCAGAGAAAAATAAATGCATGTATACTTACTGCTCAGCTAGAATATTCCACTCTTATTCAGTGAAGGAAAACCTACATAGGGAATAGCATTGTACAAGTTGTCTGGTTCTTCCCACATCAATAATATACTCAAGACACATTTCTAAAGACATGTCCATAGGCCAACCCAATGTAACAATCTCTCGTTGAAAGTCTCTGCCAGGTGACTCTAGTATGAGTTATGCTGACAAAACAAACCATCACAAGTAGATTCATATATTTAATTTAAAATATTCTTAAATTATTATGTAATGTGACCAGTATTAATATTTTTAACTTAGAAAAACCTTTATTTGGGGCTGGAGAGATGGCTCAGTGGTTAAGAACACTGGTTGTTCTTCCAGAAGACCTGGGTTCGAATCCCACACCCACATGGCAGCTAACAACTGTCTGTAACTCCAGTACCAGGGAATCTGGCAGCCTCTTCTGACCTCCATGGGCATTGCACAACACTGGTGCACTTACCTACATGCAGGCAATACACACATACACGTAAAATAAAAATAATAAATGTAATTTTTATCTCAAATTTAAATTTATTTAAAATTTAAAAAATATCTGCATCCAAGTTTTCCAGAAGAAAAATTAAAAGGAGCAACTTTGATCATGGTTAGCTACCAGCAGTCTGATGTAATTTATAAAACTGAACAATATTTGGATGTGTGTCTTATGCCTCTATAGACACTAGACCCTTTCTTTAGGTCCCTTTCTTTAGGGTCTGGTAGTATCATTATGGGCACAGTTTCCGAAGCCTTTTTCATTTGTACTTGGTGTAAAATGATTCTATAGATCCCAGTGATTGAACTTCAAGCATCTCTCCCGTGGTTATTGCTGATATGCTCTTCTGTAATACCCAAATATTCTAAAATGCTTTTCACCTCATTTTCTTCTTTGAGAGTGCTGGTTTCTGACAAGTGTTTAGGATCCAGTTGGAAAGGTTCCAGAGGGGTGGAGTATGGCACCACTCGCATTCACTTATTGTTCATGATGTAGCTGATCCCATACCTCTCTGTGGGAACAGGCTGAAGAATTTCTCAGATGAGCCTGTGGCAGGGCTCTGACACATGTGGGGGTATGGTGTAGGTGCCTTCAAGGATGCTTCTCTTCAGTTTGGCCATAGTCTCTGCATGAAATGGCATCGTACCAGTCACCATGAAATACAAAAGCACCCCCAAGGTGCATATATCCACATAAACACTGATGTTTTGTTCGTCTCAGAAAAGTTCAGGTGTAGCATAAGGAGGAGACCCACAGAAGGTGTTCAGCATTACGGCTTTTTTACTTACAGTGCTGAATCTAAAATCACCCACCTTCACACAAGTGATACCAGAATAAAATATATTTTCTGCTTTCAGATCTCTGTGAATAATTTGGTTTTCATGCATGTAATTCAGTGTTTTTTAAACATGTTAAATTTTTTTATTCAGAATTCCATACATACATATCAGATGCTTTGATCAAATCCACAAATCTGCTCCCACTCCTTCCTCTCCAACACCTCATATATCTCCCCATCACTTTTTTCTGACAACTTCATGTTCTCTCTCTCTCTCTCTCTCTCTCTCCCCCTCCATCTCTCTCTTCCTTCCCTCCTTCCTTTCCGTCTTTCTTTCTTTTTTCTTTCTTTCTTTCTTTCTTTCTTTCTTCGGAGCTTTTTAGTCCTCTAACATTCCCCCCTCTAAAGAGGTAATCCTAAAGTCTTTTAGGGATTAGATACAAGCTCCCAAATTTTTGGCCTTTAGAACAGAGTTTATTGCTAAGAGGCCAAGGACATTTTGACTTTTAGCCAAAAAACTGGTAACTTTTCTTTGTGGTCTTTTTTTTTTTTCCCTAAGTGCCTAGCCTTTTCCTGCCTCCTATCCTTATCACACCTTCCTCTGAAGATGTTATCCAAATTCCAAGATTCCAAAGTTGGCTTTATTTTTCCAGATAGCAATCCCTCAATATGGCTATGGAAGAAACTGTGATCTTAAATTTTTAGTGAATTGGGACTAGAAGGATGGTTCAATGTTTAAGAGCTGCTCTTTACAGGAGACCTATCCAGTTCCCAGCATCCACATGGCAGTCCATACACTCCTGTAAATCCATTTCCAGAGGATCCAATACCCTCTTCTGACCTCTATGGGCATTGCACTTAACATACATGTGCCCACACATAGAAAAACATATAAACATAACTAAAAATGAAAATAAATCTTAAAAAAATCATTGAACTAACGATTTCTTTTATGAAACTCACCTAGTCACAGCTGACAACACACAAGCAGTCACCTGAATTTACTTAGAGGTTATATCCCGATAATAACATCACTCCTGCTCTGTTTGCTCCTTCACTGATTGGCATAGAAGACAAAGAATAGATCACTCTTTTTTTTTTTGCATTTATTTTATTTCCCTTGCTGTTTTTGATACAAGGTCTCAATTTACATCCCTGACTGATCTGAAATATACTCTGTAGACCCGTGTTCAGATTATAGACATACAGACGTACAACATCACACCTGGCAGGAATGTAATAATCTTTTGTGTGTGTGTCTGTGTGTGTGTCTGTGTGTCTGTGTGCGTGCGTGTGCACAAGAACACACACTATGGTGTAATTTAGTAGGACAGAAGCCAATGAGTTATGCATAAAAGTAAGAGTTTAGAGTTTCAGCCTATTTCCATATTTATCAACATGTACATCTATATTTCTATCATTATCTCTTTTTTTCAAATACATAGAAGCAGGTAGAATATTGACATTTGTAGATTATCTAGTCTAAACTTGTCTTTTTTCAAAGGAGAAGACAGAGTCACACAGCAGTTTATCTGTTGTAGTAGCTGATATCTGAAAAAAAATATATGTACATATATGTATATATATATATATACATATATATATATATTTATACTGTTATGATGGATCATTGTACCACTAGGTAAATTAAGTAGATATTTCTGTTCTAATTCGTTGTTCACCAGTGTAGCTAAAATTCCTTCTGATGGGGTATAAACAACAACTACCTCCAGCTCCCTTGGTCCCAACAATGGAGGTATAATTTCACCAAACTGCAGTCTGGGAAACCAATGAATGTATTGGGTTTACAATGGGTGAGGGTTTATTTACATGAGTGTCAGCTGCACTGGAAACCTTTCATCCAAGCATGCGTGGTGTCTTTCCCACAGTCACATAAAATGGCAAGAAGCCTCCCCCAGGCACCTCCTTAGCCCCTCCCCCTGTCACCTGCAACTGGGATCTACTAATTGGTTGGAAAGTGTGGCTGATTCTCCCTGCCCCTCTTTCTTTTGAACACATAACAGTCAACAAGCTTAGCTATGATGATCCTGGGCAGGAAGGAGCAACCAAGCTTGGGAATATGGCATCTGTCCATTGTCTTTCAGAGGACAGTCCTATGCAACAGTAGGAAAATTGAAGCAGATATTTGTGCTCTAATTCACTGTTAAACACAATCCTTGATAGGATGTTTCATCTGTGGTTCGACAGAATAAAGAATTCTGACGATATAAAAGAAAATTCAAGAACTTTGAGAAACTGTGAATTTATGTTTGATACATAGTTTTTAAAAACTGTAGGTATTATATAATTTGTTCTATAAACCTTACTAGGACACATAACAAGAAATAACAAGATTATTCATAATCACATTAAAAATACAGAAAACAATTGAAGAAAAGTAGATCTAATTTATCCTAAATGCAATTTCCAAATAAATCTAACAAACTTCCAGACATGGTTGTAAATGCTTTGTTTCTGTGAAGTTCTTGGCTCCCAGGCCTATGCTGTCCTAATAACCAACTGACAAAATCAACCACTTCCTGGCTTCCTCATCAGCTGTCCTCAGACCTGCTCCCTCATGCAACTGAAGCTGACCAGTTGGGTGGGTGGGATGACTATCTTCCCCTCTGTCTACTGGGTCTCTTAGGGTTCAGTGCTAGTTCTCCCTGAGGACATGCCTATCCACCATGCCCATAGAAAATAATCAGTCTGACCTGTAAGTTCAGGAAATAAAATGAATAAACTCTTAAAGAACCAAAATAAAATAAGAAGATATAATATTTATTATCATCTCCAAATGTTAAATGTAGAGTATAGAACTGAGAAATAAAGATTTGAAAGTGACTCAAATCAAGTTTGGTAGGAGATATAACCCAAGTATTTCAGAAAAAGAGCAATGTCCTAATAGAATAATCATCCCTAATACATGACAAGATCATCATAATTAAAAACTGTGAAAATGAAAAATCTGTGAAAACACATAAAGAGAATATTCTTCATGTAGGAAAAATAATATACATCATATATAAGATGTCTGAACAGATAACTCAGTGGTTAAGAGCTCATATTGTTCTTGCAGAGGAGGTGAGTTCCATTCCCAGCACCTATATTGGGCAGCTCACAAACCCCTGCAACTCGAGCTCCAGGGGATCTAACACTCTCCTCTTCCAATTTCCAAGAACACCTGTACACTTTAGATACACACAAACACACACGGATAATAAGTCATAAAAGAAGAATAGATACTATTTTTGAAGTATCAAAATAACTATGAACAATGTGATTATAGTTACCTTAAATATGTATTCCTCATTAATTATGAGCTTCAACAGACAGGTAGTAATTTTGGTATCTAATGTTATAAATAATTAAATAAGCTACAAATAATCTTAGTTTGGATTTTATTTTCCTTTAAACAATTTGGATGCATATTTTTTAATTCACATTTTTTTCTTTTCCATTTACAGAATTTCCATTTTTCCTTCCTTAATACTAGTTAGTGTTGGTGACACTTTTTTTTTTTTTTGGTTGTTTTACTTCATTTGAAAAGATCTGGTTTCTCCTTAATCCCTTAAAGATTGTTGCTAAATGTAGAATTCAGAGTTCATATTTGTTTTCTTTCAGCATGTCAAACATATTGCATTTCCTACTTCCTTCTTCCCATCAGTGAATCTGTTGTCATTTGTATGACAGTACTGGAGATCCAGTTTACAATGATGCCCATGAGGGAATGTGAAGAAAACCAAGTGGAGTAACTTTCTAAAGTGACACTCACAGTGGTAAAACATCTATAATATAACCCCCAGAACTAGATAGAGTTGGGCAGAGAAAATTACATGTGTGTGTCTTATTCGTTGCTAAATAAAATGTGTATAGTCTGTATAAACCAATTGAGAGGTACAATTAGACAAACTATATTTTAAAAGAGCTACACCAAACAATGTCCTGTCCACAAAAAAATGTCTAAATTAATAAAATAATTCAATTATAAGATGGGGAATACTGAAGTGAAGTGAGCAGTTAAAATGTATCAGACAGAATTTTCAAGTAAGGGCTAGAGAGATGTCCTGTGGGAAAGAGAGCTTGATCTGTAAGCACGAGGGTCTGAGTTTGAATCTGCAGTATCCATGTGAAAGTCAAACACGACATTGCACACCTGTAGCCTAGTGTTGCATGGGTGGAGAGAGGAGGATCATTGGTGTTTATTGGCAGCTCTCACCTAGCTTCAAGTTAAGTAAGAGACCTTATATCAAGGAAGTAAGTCAGAGTGTGATGGAGCAGGACACCTGATGTCCCTCCACTGGCTTCCATTTGCAACCATACTCACACTTGCACATATACCACACCCACATAAACCACATATTCCTATATCACTAATCCATATGCCACATGTACATATACCATCGCACTCAACACATACATAAATACAGAGAGAGAGAGAGAGAGCAAAATAAAATGAATAAATAAATTTCAGGTCATGCTATAGCAATATTACATTAGCAACAAAAATTTAAGAAATGGAAATTTCAAAAATAAGTTTAGTTTAAAAAAGCTCCTTCATTTACTTGTTTAGAGAAACACTGCTTCCAAAGTTATTCCCAGTGCTCCCTTCCTTGAAGAAATAATAAGGCTTTTTTCATTCCTCTCTTCTCTTGGTTGCATTTATTAGCTTTGTCTGTTTTAGCAGAATCCCCTCTGTGTAAATTAATACCTTTCCATAAAAACTGAGTAAAGAAAATAGTTTAAAACACATGTACCTGTGGTGGTTTGAATGAAAATATCCCCCATAGGCTCCAAGTATTTGGAAATTTTGTCCCTAGTTGGTGGCCCGGTTCGGGGAGATTTTAGGAGGTGTGGCCCTGCCGGAGGAAGCAAAGAACTGGGGTTTGGTTTAAGAGTTCTTAAAGGGTTGGAGAGATGGCTCAGTTGTTAGAAGCATTAGCTGCTCTTGCAGAGGACTCATGTTTGATCCCCAGCACCGACATGGCAGCTAACAACTGTCTGTAACTCCAGTTCCAAGGGATCTGACATCCTCTTCTGACTTCTGTGGGCACTGTACAACATGGGTGCACTTACATACATGCAGACAATATGCCCATACACACAAAGTAAAAATAATAAATAAAATATTTAAAACTTAGTTCTTTAGCCTTGCGAGATTTCCTGTCTCTTTTGCTTCCTGTACCTTCTTAAAAATATGATCACTTGGATTTCTTCTCCAGCCACATTCGCTGCCATGCCTCGCCCAGCAATATGGACTCTAACCCTTTGAATTGAAGTCCAAAAAACTCTACCTTCTATTATTTTCCTTGGTCATGGTGTTTTATCACAGAAATAGGAAAGTGACTAAAAGAGTAACTTTGAGAAGCAAAGCTGGTTAAAATGTATGCAAAACAGTCAAATATGGTTGATGCTAATTATGGGAGGAAGGTTCCAAAGAAATGGATAAAGAAAATAGTTCTTTTCCTATTTACAAATTTTAGTTGAGTTTAGTGAAAGAATATTATTTCCATTTGAACATGAAATATACCCTATGAGCTCATGTGTTTTAACACATGGTCCCTAGTTGGTGGTACTGTTTTTGAAGACTGTATAAGATGGAGACACTTTCTCGAGAAAGTGGCTCATGGGGAGCTGACTTTGAGGGTTTGTAGATCTGCCTCACTTATTCTTGACTGCTCATACAATGTGATTAGTCAGCTTCCCATAACTGCTTCTATGCTTCCTCCACTGTGATGGAATGTATCACTCTAGAACTATTAGCCAAAATAAATGCTTTCACTGCTAAATTGCTCCTTGTTAGGTATTTGGTCAAAACAAGAAAAAAAATCTTTATAGAAAAAATAGTAACAGAAATGGCATCCTTCTTGTTTTAAGTCTAGTCATGTGGAAACACCAGGATGTTAGAGATGCCAGAACCATCTTCCAGGAAATGCTTTAAGAATGGATTGGGGGTTTATGAATCATTTAGATCCAAAATGTCCTGAATTCCAGACATGGAGCTGCAGGTTTCATTACTTGCTCTGTTGGATTTTGCCCCTGCTTTATACTATTTCCATGCCATGGCCCATTCCTCCTTTTGAGAACAGGAGTGCTAACTGCATCATTGTCTATTTTTTTGTTTTGATGGGGGTCAAAATTAAGATAGTGCCTCAAATCTTAGAAGAGACTGAGTTTCTAAGAGTGTTGGGACTGTTAAAGAGTATAGGATTTTTTTTAAGTTAAAATGAATGCATTTTGCCTCATGAAATGACCCATGAGGTCTATGGGGGTCCAGTGTCAGAATGTTGTTGCTTGAATGTACTAGGTCTGCCATGGACTCATGTGTTTGAACACTTAATTCCTAAATTATTGGCACTGTTTGGGAAGGTTGTGGAGTCTTTAGGAGATACAGACTTGCTGGCAGAAGTAAGTTACTGGGAGCTTTATAGTCCTTGCCCACTGCCTGTTTAGACTCTAATTCCTGTCACTACAATGTGGTCAACTGGGCACTGACTCTAATTACCATGGTGTCCCTACTCTGAGAGAGTATATTACTCTTAAAATGTAAGTCACAAAAAACTCTTCCTTCCTTAAATGGTTTCTTGTCTGATATCTAGTCACAGAAATGAAAGTAATAAGAGGATGGAAAGAAGATTCTGAGTAGATGTAGCTGACAGTTGAGTGGTGGAAATTGTTCTAGCTCATTGTTACTGCTATTATTTTCTGAAGTAGAATATTGATTTTTTTAAATTTTACCTACTACCTCATACATTCTAAGCAAGTTAGACAAATACACTATCACTGGGATATATTTGTTGATCAATAATGCTGCTAAAAGGCATTCAAAATTTAGTTGGTTCAGTCTTTTACATTATGAATTTTATGAATTAGTATCCATGAATGAATCAAGTATCTGATAGGAAAGCAGATAGACACTTGATGGTTGGATGGATGAATGAATGGATGGATGAATGCATAGATTGTTGGTAGATAAGCAGAGGGATGCTTTATGATGAAATACCCAAACTGACTCCATTTTATTCTAGGTGACTATTGCTTCAATTTGTGTTTCTGCTCAGCTGCTGCCCCTGCTAACTGCACCAAACTAGGCAGAACAGCCTCATGAAGGCTATACCTACATTTTCAGGGAAAACATTGTTTAGACACTACTGGGAAACTTACAACTAGCCAGGCAGAATATCCTCTCCCAGATATACTTTCATCTCTAGGGAGCCCATTGTTTCTGCAATTCTGAGAAACTAGCTTTTCCTAACTGAAACTTAGAAACTATTTGTTAACTGAAAACTTCTGGCAACTGATCTGCCTCTGGTATAGTGTAACTTTGGTTATTAGCTTTGCCCCTGGCATGATGTAATTATGGTTTTTAGCTTTTAAAGTTCTGTTCTACCTCCCATGGAGGTTGAAAGTTGAGACACCCTCAACCACTGTCTAATAAAAGTACTCTTAAAGCGAGCATCGCTATGTGGCATTCCTCTGTGCTTTGCGGTGGGTATAACAATGGATGGAAGGACAGATAGACAGGGATGGATAGATGATAGATAGATGACAGATAGATAGATAGATAGATAGATAGATGATAGATGATAGATAGATAGATAGATAGATAGATAGATAGATAGATAGATAGATAGATAGATAGATAGATAGATAGATAGATAGATAGATAGATAGATAGATAGATAGATAGATAGATAGATAGACTCACAATGGAAACAAACATCTGGATGTTTATGAGGTTGTTCCTAGAAACTGAAGAGGAAAGCCCCAACCTGAATGTGGATGGCGCCATCTAAGAAGCCCATTTCCAGGAGTGAAAAGAAAGGAGAGCATAAGCTAAGTACCATCATTCATCCCTCTGTTTACTGATTTTGGATAAATGTGATCAGCTGCCACATACCAGGATGAAATGCACTTCCTGTTATGATGTGCTATAACTTCCACCTGTGAGCCAAAATCAACCCTTCCTACCTGAAGTTGCTTTTGTTTGGTATTTTAGAACAAGAAGGTGAAAAAAAAACAATTAACATAATCATTATATATTAAATTTATGAGTATATTTAATCATTACAGAACATTGATTTCTTAGAGGAATCAATATTACATTGTATTGCTCAGTTAATATGAAAAAAATGAAGCAAACAGTTAAAAGATTCCTGGTGAATTAAGGACATTAAAATATATCTCTTGTTCCCTAAGTAACCAAACGATAGCAAAAGTTCTAAGATACAAATGAAAAGTATTACTTCAGGAGTTTATCATTAAATCATGCTGACAAGGTAATGCCGTTTAGCATATAATTATTGTTTCATAATTTAAAGATTAAAATTACAACTGTTTATATTACTGTGATTTTCATTCTGGTTTACTGATTGACAATAAAATGACTGCTTAGCTACACAGCTCAGTTAATCAAAACCACTTAGACTTTTCTTCTTTAGATTATACTGAAATATTTGTTTCTTGTGTATGCAAACCTGTGTTCTATTTCATCTTATATTGCCTGGAGTGCTAATTGTGTATCTATATGAGCTTCATATATACATATTAATATTGAATCTTTATCAAATTAAAGGGAGGTACTATTCACTAACTCATCCTGCCTTCCACATTGAAAAACTATGTCACTTCCTAGTTTCAAGTTAGTACAACTTTATTTGCAAATTAAGTGAATACTGAAAAAATGCCAAGTTAATATTCAGAAGTGAGACTTCATTTTTCAATTCTTCATGTGGCTTTTAAGTACCAGAGCAACTGCCTACTTTTTATTTTATAAAGCAAGAGGGATTTTACAACTGGAGAAACAACTGATGTATGTCTGAAAGAGGGAGAGATCAGTTAATTGAATTGAGGGTTGGCTTGTCTCAGTAGCTTTTCTTTGATTACTATTTGATTATTACTGTGAGAAAACAGTTTATCCTCCATTAAATGTAATATTAGCAGGAGAATTGCAGGATTTTAGAAAAGACAGGAAAATTCTATGAGTGACATGATTTGATTTGTTTGGGAAAAGGACTTGCCCCAGAGGATGCAGAAAACAATGCATGCTGTTGAAGAATGTTGTGATGTGGTATTCCCTATGAAGTTCATAGACATAACCTTGTTGGTGGCTAAGAGAACTGAGAGCTAATTATAAGCCGCATATTGTTTTCAGTGTTATGTTAGGGGTGTGTGTGTGTGTGTGTGTGTGTGTGTGTGTGTGTGTGTGGTGTGTGTGTGTGTGTATGTGTATGCACTTTTTGAGACTGAAACCAAAGTCCACTTAAACATAAAAAGCAAGCAGTCTAACACTGAGTAAACCTTGAGCCCTGTTCAGTATTGATCCATTAATTTTGTTAACTTTTAAAATAAATTTACTGAGAATTTCATACATGCATATAAGGTGTGTTGATCAAATCCACACCTACTCCCTCCCCTCCAACACCTCCCATACCTCCCCATTACTTTCTCCTGACAACTTTGTATACTCTTTTTTTTTTTAATGGGGCATTTTGCTACTCTAAAATTCCCCCCTCTGAAGAGGTAACAGTAAAATCTTTTAAGGATTGGATACAAGCTCCCAAATACTTTTGACATTTTTGGCCTTTAAAACAGAGTACGTTGCTAAAAGGCCCAGGAACATTTTGACTTTTAGCCAAGAAACTGGCTAACTGCCTAGCCAATTCCTACATACTATTCTTCTTACACCATCCTCTGAAGAGGTTACTCAAATATCCAGTGGGGTGAATCTTTTTTCAATTCATGTACTGTCTACTGATGTATTCCATTTTAAAAGTAGGAAAAATAAGTATTTACAAATGATAAGTTTCTTCCCTGTATAATTCAGGTAAAGAATATGACACAAATTTTATTTTAATAAAATACACTTTGTAAATGGTAGATTTAAAAAATGAGTAGAGTAAGACTCACACAATTTATATAATATCCTTAATGAGTTCTCAGAAATATAATCATCTACCACTGTCCCAATGAATAGAAGAGCCATTTCCTCAACTCTTATGAGAAATTTTAATCTTTCAAAGTTTGAGAATGATTTCATAGTGAATAATATGCAGTGCTTTATAACTAGCCCATGTAAATTTGATTAGAACATTATTATGAATGCTTTGTAATATTCTATAATTAAGAATAGATTATAGTGGTTCACAGTCTTAAAATGCTCAAAACACTCTACTAATTTCCAGTTGGTTATATATTAAATATTTATTTATTTTCAGCTGCCTTAATATTTCTGACTTGGTGTGTAAGTTTTTCTTTTCTGTTAATTTTTTATTTTCATTTTTATTTTGGACAGTCTAATATTTCTTTTTCTTTTTCTTTTTTTCTTTTTCATCTTTTTGAGACAGAGTCTCTGTCTCAAAAAGATGAACTCACTAGGTAGAGCAGGCTGACCTCCAGCTCACAGAGATCTGCCTACCCCTGTCTCCCCAGTGCTGAGATTAAAGGTATGTGCTACCACACCTGACTTCTAACATCATTTCTATAAACATTGAGAATTAAGACTAATTCATAATGAAAATAGCATTTCTCATTATACAATATTCTGTTTTACCTCTGGTAACTCAACATATTTTAAATGTGACCATATCATGTTAAGTTACATTGACTTCCTTATGTCTAATGCTTACACGGTACATTTTTAAGATTTCCTTTAATTATTAATCTAGCTTTGTCTATACTTTCAACTGGAATTCATAGTAGGTAGTATATAGTTTTGTCAATGTTTCTCTAATCTAAAAATTATTACTTCTTAAATTTAAGTATGTCATGCATTTAACTTTATCTCCTGAAAAGATTAGCTATAGTTCCACTTCTACACTTTATAGCACAATCTTATTTAATATATAATATTTATAGAGACAAATTAAGAAGTTTTTGGGTTCGTCTTTAACCCAGTATAACCAGTGTTCTTCTAAAGAGGAAAAATTTGGAAATAGGCATGCCAGAAGGAAAAAACAAGTCAATAATTTTTTTGTGCCAAGGAAGTATTGCTTGATAATCTTCACAAACATCAGAAATCACCAGTACCTCGACTTATAACCTACTGAATTCAGAGCTAACACATTTAGCTTACTTCACCCCAGATGTAGTATATTGTTACAGGATGTCTATCTTGTTAATGTAAGTACCAGCCCTTTTACACATGATGGTTGCTACAGCATGGTTCAGTGTCCTGTGGTGCTATATGTTCATTGCTTAACTTGTTTTGTGGTGTTTTGCTTTCAAGGGAGTTCTTGTTACACCATCCTTGTATTTTTCAGTCTGATCATTCATGTCAATAGAATATCTTTTTCAGTGTTACACTGTTTGAGTTTCTACACTTGGTATATGTACTATTTGGCCTTTTACATCTTCACATTGAAATTTTTACCAAAATTGGAAAATATTGGTAATTATGTGTTGAAATATAACTTTTGTCTTCTTGGTTTTCTGACTAGGTTTGCAATGTTGTTTGTTCCAGTGTTTCGATAGCTTAATAATATACTATCTCAGCTGATACCTCATTTTATTTACCTCTTGAATTTGTGACTAGTTTCAAAGACCATTTTCCATGTCATTTATCTTATTTCAGTCCCATGAAACTGATCTGACAGAAAGCACTGCAACACTATTTCCCTTAGTCTCCAACTATATTTCCAATGGTATCTGATGAGATCAGCACTAAAGTCATCAGCTTTACAATAATTGAGTGCTTTCCTCTTGATTGTTGATAAAATGTTTCTACCTCTTAATATAATATGTTCTGTATTTCTTCCTAAAATTTTTGAATAACAAATTCAGAAAATCTAGATATTGTCTCCCTAAAAAGGGCCTTGTAAAAGTTACATTATTGGCAGACAAGCTTGATCTCTCATGTTTGTTTTCATTATTGGTTAAGTAATCCCTTACGTTTTTGCTATTTACATATAGAGCATCATTTTTACTGAGGGAAGTAGCACTTTCTTTCTGCCTGTTACCTCAGTGAAATATCCCCCTTATGGATAATCAATAACCACAATATGCATACCAATTTGTTGCATTAATACTGGATACATATTCCATAATGTCTGCATCCATCAGGGGTTATAGGAAATGATCTGGGTCAGGAGAAGGTGGATCTTATTGAAACTCCATGCTAAAAAATTTATCCTGACTTGCCAAGGGATTCACTCTGTCTCTTCCTTCCCTACACAAATTCAATCTTCTTGATACCTGTAAGATTTTAACTGTTTCTCTCAGTTCTCCATCCTTCAAATCTACCTCTTGTTCTAAGTGTCCTTGTGGGAAAATCCTCCAAATAAAGCAGCCGGGCTCATGGGACATATGTCATGCAATTTCTCCTCTTGGGTATCCCTGTACTTGTTAAGGGAGCCCAGTTAATCCTCTAGCTCATGACCCTCCTGCCTCTGTGAGGGAAATTACAGACTTATGCCTCAAAGACTCCATGGCATTATTCACGTCACACAGAAATTTCTTACTCATTGGTCTGCTGAAAACCTTAACTTTCCACAATTATTTCTACACTATCTGTATTCTGCTACTTCATTCACTATCTGAAGCGAAAATAAATAAATATTTGTTTAGGTTCTTTTCATAAATTCAAACTATAAGACATTTCTTTTTCACTTTAGCTAATATAGATATTTGAAGAATAATTCCTTATGATTTGTGGATATATATATATTCATTCCTATATACAGAATTATTCTAATGTTTTGGTTAAGTGTTGGTTCACAGCTGAACACATACTCTTTATTTTTCTTTATTGGTTTTCTGAGACAGGGTCTCCCTGTAGCTCTAAGTGGCCTTGAACTCACTATGTAGACAAGACTTGGTCTCCATCTCAGAGACCCATCTGCCTCTGCCTCCAGAATGCTCGGCTTAAAGGCTTGTTCCATTATGCCAGGCTAAACTTGGATTCATAAAAATAGTTATTTTTGACATCTCTAGACTTCTTGGGTAGTTTTGTAGGAATAATTATAAGACTATAAAATAAAATAATTCAAAATACTAAACCAATTGCCAGATGTGTTGGACCAGACCAGTTATCTTAGTACTGGGTCAATTGAGAGAGATTAAATAAGAGCTGAATAGGACTGAATAGTGGGTCCTAGTCTCAGAAGGAGAAAGAACAAGAGGAGGAGGAGGAGGAAGAGGAAGAGGAGGCAGCAAACAAATAAGCAACCCCCCAAAAACAGATAAAATTCCAAATCTAAAACCCTAAAAGGAAAAGGCTGCTGAAGGAACAAAGGAAGAAAGAGCAATCTTTTACTGAGCTATTTCTAGGAGGTTTTCTTTTGTCTTTCTTATATTAATCTTTCAGTACTTATAACAGCAATTTTGTAGCAAATAGAACTGAATAATTTTCACAAAAAAAGAGAATCTTTTACCAAAACTCCTCCATCTTCCACCAACTTTAAACCTAGACATCTTGTACACCAGAATTCATTTTGAATTCAAGAAACAGTCAAAATTCCAGTATGGGTAAGGGAGGGATTCTTGAAGTCCCGGTAGGCTGCCCCTGCTCCCATGGATGGCGGTACATCCATGTACATTCAGTGCTAAGTGGACTCAGTGAGTTAAAAAAAAAAAAAAAAGAAAATACATAAAGATGGCAGAGAGATGTGGTAGGGGGCTATGAGAGAGGCTGGAGTGGAGAATTGAGGGGTAAAGTTGATTAAAAAAACACTGTCTACACATAGGACATTCCCAAACAATAAATAAAAATAAATATACATTTAAAACAGTTACACAAGTGTTCCACATTCATGTGCTGAAAGTGTAATTATCATCGATGGTTCTTTGCTAGATAGAGTCTCATCACAAACCAATCTCATGAGAAATATACAGACCTAGGAATGGGTAATTGTTTTTCCAAATGTTTAAAATTTATTTATTGTTATTTATGTGTATGAGTATCTTGCTTGTATGTAAGTACATCATGGGTGTACAATGCCTAAAGTGTTCAGAAGAACGTGATAAATATGCTGGAACTGGAGTAGGAAGGTGGTTAGCCACTTCGTGGGTGATGGGAATTGAACCTGGGTCCTCTGCAAGTGCAGCAAGTTCTCTAAATCTCTAAACTTCTAAACCTCCTTGCCTTCTTCTAAGTCGAGTAGATGATTTTTATGTGTTTCCTCTTTACTATTTACAAATTATTAATCTTATTGTAGGAAAAACATTAAAAATATTTTAGCCTAACAATTTTCTCATTAACCTAAGCATGCTTCTTCCATGCTGGATAAATATATTACTTTGTCATTGAACTAGGGCATCTAATTAGGTTCAGGTGTTATATAAGTTGCAGTTATCAAAAACATGAAAGAGAATTTCAACACGTAATATTGAAATAACAATTTCTAAAAGACTAAAACCTAATTAACAATGAATTTTTCACAGCCATGTTTATGTTTTTAATGTTTAGAATTTCTTATTAGCATATTAGATATTTATTGGTTTATTTTTCTAAATGAATAAAGATCAGGAATGTGAGAAGAAAAACTTGTGTAAATGTGTTAAATTTTACAATATCCACTATTACTTTTCAGGCAACAATGAGAATGATAAATATTTCCTAAATTAGAGATTAAATAAATATATTTGATGACAGAAACACAAACATAGCTATCTAGGCATGGTGGTGTTTGCCTGTAATCCAGCACCTATGGATATAAAGCAGGAAAATCACCAATTCCAGGCCAGCCTGGGCTACAGAGCTGGACTTTGTCTCGAAAACAAAGGAGGAAAGAAACAAGATTATATTTGTGTGTGTGTGTGTGTGTGTGTGTGTGTGTGTGTGTGTATACTAGATATGGTAAAAAGGACTGAGCCTATTTATTTTAATTTTCAAAAAAGAGAATCTTTCACAATCTCCTCTGTCCTTAGGTTTAAATCCATACCTCTTATAATTCAGAATTCATTTTGAATTCCACATAGCATCTGCATTTGAAACAGTGAAAATTCCAGCACGAATCAGGGAAGGGCATATGTATGAGTGAACTGGTTCAATTTGGAACTTTTGTGCTTTTGTTGTTGCTGTTGTTGCTGCTGCTGTTCTGAGACAGTCTCCCTGTAACCCCAGCTGACCTGGAATTTACTATATAGATCAGCTTGGCCTTGACCTCACAGAGAGATCCTGCCTCTGTCTCCAGAGTGATTGGATTAAAAGTGTGGGCCACCTCCAAACCAAGGCCTATTGCTAAATAGGAAATTAGTGTTCCATAAGAAAATAAATTTATTTATGTGAAAATTACTAGTTCAGAAACGGTAATTGCATTTACAAAACATTTCTGGAAAATAGAAGAATGCTTTCTAATCTAATCCAGGTTTTTACTAAGTGATATGATAACCATGTTTTCACTTTGAATCATTTAATTCCCATTGTGAAATAACACAGGCAGAGAGAGGAGAAAACAGCTTTGACTCTTCAGGATTCCACCAATTGCTGTTGTGTTTTGCTTGAATTCTACAGTCACTAATCATATTTTGGCACCTTTAACCATCAAAGCATTTTATAAAATTATCCTATTACAGTGTTTTTCTCAGTGGCAAGATTAACATGACAGCTTAATTGACATGTTCTTTTTCTTTCTAATGCCTTTGCCAAATAAACAAAGTGTTTCATTTTTGTGAATTATATGTAAAATTGTAGCCTGTTTTATTTTTTTTTCCTTTTCTCTTTCTTTGTCAGAAATGACAATACTACTGATCCTGAGTACGTCACCTTAATTTTATATTTTGAAGATTAGGATAGTAAATAGTAATACTGGTGAGATTTGTATAAATCTATTTTCAATAATTTTCTTTTTTTCTTCAAATTATTTGCATATTATTGAGACATTTAATGTGTTAATCACAGTAAGGGAGACTCAGAAGGAAAATTACAACACAAACTAGTTGTGTGTTACAGCTTTGGTAGTACTAACATTTTAATTTGGATGAAAATAAATAAAGTTATGGGGGCTGGAGAAATAGCTTGGTTGGTAAAGTGTCTGCCTTGAGAGCAAGAATATCTGCATTTCACCCTCAAGAACCCACATAAAAATGTCCTGCAATGTGTTTCACTTTGTAATCCCAGTAGTGGCAGAGACAAGCAGATTGTTGGGGATTCCTGAGTTTAGCCTACTTGGTGAGAAACAGGCACAGAAGATACCCTGAATTAAAACAGAAAGCAAAAATACAAATTAAAAAACACATGGATGGTAGCTAAGAAATGACACCAAGGTTATAAACATATACACATATACACACAGAAAACATGTGCATATACATGCACAAATAAATTTCCATAATTCTGTGAAGAACTATTTTTTGCCAGAAAATTAGAAAGAAAACAAAGGTCAAAATATAAACATTTAAAGGCAGTGATTAATGATTATAATAAAACCCAACTAACACTTCCATCAGGAACTAAGTAGGAAAGTCTACTTTCATGTTACACCTTAATGTAAGGCCTGTTTTTACTTTTTATTCTCCCTTCTGTCCTTCCTTCCTCCCCACTCCTCTTTCACATTTTTCTCTTCTTCTCCATCTTCTTCATCCTATTATTATTATTATTATTCTTTACTTTAGAGAAATTATTTCTTATGGAAATACTCTTTCTCATAGTACTATTGTAGTGTTGGTCGCATATCTCATCTCATCTCTGATACTCTGTCCATCACATAAACACTTAGCACACTTGGTAATTATTGCTAGTAAAGGACCAAAGAATAAATATTTCAAACTTTGTATGTCAGATGGTCTCTTTGATGACTTTGTCAGAAAAGTGTGATTACAGTCATAGACACTGTATAAATATCTGTAGCTTTATTCTAATGAAAACAGGCAACCAGTTGTATATAACTCAGAAGGTATGTGTTCTGCATAAGAACTATAGATTGAAAGATTCCTGAGAAACTGATTTACTTAGTTTTTGTTGTTTTCCCATTGCTGTTGAAATACCAGGATTATATCAACTGTAGTTATCTGATTCAGATTCTAATCTAACAGAATTAGTATATTCTTAGAACTAAATGTCTGTCAAGACACATTATACAGTTTGGAAAACAATTAGATCATACAGATATTAAAGCCTTAATAAGTGACTATTTACTTGGTTTGATTTTTAATTTGTATGTGTAGGATGATAAAGCTGATTCCTTTTGTAATGATCTCATGACATGCTAATTTTCATGAGAATTTGGTTGAAATGAAGAGCTTTCGAGGGTTAACAGGAAATAAACATTTACATAATGGCACTATCATCCCTGTCTTTGAATTCTACATCTTCACACCAAATGATATCCCGACAAAGATTTTAAGGCCTTGTTGTATTTGTGTTAAGCATTTCATTGACTCAATGGCTTGCATTTTGCCTTTGATTCTATTTACTCCATGAGTTCTTTTCACCTAGACTGATTAGTATAATCCATCAGTGTCAGTTTGCTTGATGTTGTTGTTAAAGACAATAATTATTGTTAGAGATAGTATTGTTAGTGTGTGCTTCTTTAGTCTTTGACACATTTTTCAATGAGAAACAACACAAATTGTTTTATAGGGCAGACCTGACATCTACGTGGAATACCCAGTTTAAGTGACTGGACCTCAGCAAGCGTCTACAGCCAGCAGGGCTTTATGTAGGTACAACCACTCTCCTATGATCACTTACTATAAAGCAACAGACAATTGGGCCAAGGTAGCATCTTGTCTGCTTTTGTGTACAAAATACAGATAGAATAGAGCAAATAAGAGCAAGCAGCCCCACGGCTAGAAGGCAACTTTAAAGAAAAATGATGCTTGTAGCTATCCTGCCAGTAGCTGGCAAAGCAGTTTTTATAAAACATATTTAATGTTTACAACCACTTGGAGGCTGGGGAAAAAATTAATACATATTTGAAAATATGTTTAATGTTTTGTACCACTCTGAGGCCACAGAGCAACTCCTGCTAAAATATATTTAATGCTTAGAGTCATTTGGCAGTTTAGGAAAAAGGAAACTTCTTGTTAATTTTTAACATTTATTGCTGATCAGTGACTGTGAAAGCAACGATCAGTGCAGTGTGTTTTATGTTCAGGGACACACTGTGCGGCTACTAAAACAATTCGTACATTACTCTCCAGGCCGCACCAAAACTGTCAATAGCATTACCTTTGCAATTGTACTGCTAATAAAAACACAGAAATCAAAGGTAGGAATCAAATGTTCCCTTAACACACAGTCATAACATCCTATGTTCCTGGAAACAACATTGCCTTGCTTATGCTACGGACACTTCACAGCCTTCACAGGAGGAATCATCGGGCCCAGCTCGATTTCATCAACTGTGTTAAGGCCGCTCAGCAGATTGGGAAGCACAAGTATAATCTAATAATTGGTGTTTCTTACAAATCAACAGCTTGTCTGCACACATTAAGGTAAAGGAGCCCTCTCTACATCAAAGGAAATGTAAATTGGAATACAAAGTCTTTTAGGTCTTAAAATAAGTTTGGTTGAGTTTATAAAATGTGATGACAATGCTGAATTGTTTTCTTCACTCCCGCCACACTTGAATGCCTTGCTTTCTCTTTTCTTGTTCTTCAGTGCTGCCTTTTCTTCAGTCTTATAGGTTTAACCAAGAATTTCAGTTTCTTTTCAAACTATTATTCCATTCATTTCTTTTACTCGCCTTGAAATTACAGCTGATTTTTTTTTTTAGTGACTTTCAAATTATCTTAAGCACACTTAATTTAACAAAGTCTATTTAACAGAGTATATTTTAACTTCTTTTCCAAAAACGTAAGGACCTCAGAGCCCTTTCACACCACCATTTTCCTTCTCCTGGCAGAACTGGCAAGCTCATATTTGAGTGTTCCAATCCTGAGTCTTTTGTGAAGACAAAAATAAATCATTATTCTCTTATATAAAAACTCTTTGTTTAAATGCTATGTATTTGTCTTTTCTTATACCTTTCCTTTTGTGCCACTCAGAACTTCCTTCTGAAAAAGTTCTGTCCTTCAGAGTGTTTTTTAAAGCGATTTGGAAAAAATTCATTGTCGTCCACGAGCTTGGTCTGCAGCATGACCTTGGAGCACAGAGTACCCAGTCAGGATGTGCACGTTACCGTGCATGGGAGACAGACACTGAATTGCATATAGGGTATAAAAGGCTGAATCTTTCCTTCTTCGGGGTCCTGCATTAGAGAAATCTCTCTCTCTCTGGGTCACTGTATTGGCACAATAAACTGCTCCTTTTTAATTTCTCAGCCATTTGTGGTCTTCTGTGTGTACCACACATTTGCTGTATGAAGAAGCTTCAGTGGTGAGAGTTGAGGAATGTACCAGTATTCTCTCCACCCCCTGTTCCACTATGTTCCATGAGCTTTAGGAGTAGAGGTTTTGCTGTTGGTATGACACTTCGGGCAGGGCATCTCTCAGACATGTATTCTTTGTATGTTACCAGTTGTGGAGTTCTGCAGGGGACTCCATCTGTTGCAAAAATAAGCTTCCTTGATTAGTTGTGTGCTGTTTGTCTTCTGTGAATATGGGGATCCATGTTTGGCACATGTCAAGAAATTTCAGTTGTCTGACTTCAAGCACAAGACCCATGCCCACTCAATCAGACAAGGGCCCAGTGTGATATGAGGGAAATGGGTGGCAGGCTAGCTCTAGCCGAGAACTGTTGGAGATTGATTGATTCTGGGAGAGGGATAGTAGACCTCCCTTAAGGTCTCTAGATAGGCTTACTAGGCTCCAGTGGATGAAGTTTTACTGAAGGACATCCAGATTAACTGTTTGGCCAGATGAGACTTAGCATGTATGATAGAATACATGAAGCCCTGTTTGGGGGTTATGGGGACATGGATGGGGGAGCAGTCTTAATTTTATTAAAAACTGTTGTATGAAATGTACAAAAACTCAATAAAATTTTAAATAAAAAAATTTTTAAATGATGATAAATAATTGAGTTTTCAGAGTGTAGGTGGTGGGAACAACTGGCTGTCTGAGGAAGGAAGAAATATTTAATGGCTAGGACCTCTGTAATTTACATCTTCTACAGCTAGTCTCCTGAAAATGAGGATCAAAATATTACCAGGACCCTTCTCTATTTAAAGTTTATTATACAGGGGCAGGGCAAGTGATCATATCTGTATCTATATATTAATTCTTACTATTTCTAATAAACTTGTGGATAAGGTAATCATGGTGTTTAGGTCAAAGAATCAAATCACAACTAAGATGAATAACCTATCTGAACTACACAGTGTTAGGCAATGGCAGTGGGGATCAACTCTAAACAGGTAAAAAGAGCTGCCCATGGTGGCACCAAGCTACATTATGTGAAAAGAGCTATAGCCCAGACAAAAGACCCAGGAGACTAGATTGCAGACCATAGTGTTATGAGAATTATTCCTTGGTTTTGAGCCTAATCAACTCACCAGGCTTACTGGGTTGTGATGACTTAATAGTCTTCTATGCTGTACTTTATCCCATTTTCTGGCCTATATATCAATAGAAGTTATTTCATGTGTACATCAGCTTAGTGTCCTGGCACTGCTTGGGTTAATATATTAGAACTTTTAGTATTACAGGTCCACAGAACTAAATCCAGAGAGCAGGCCCCCACCTAGAATTGAGTTTCATGACATAGAACTCATTCTGTGCTAGGATGGAAATATGAGGGTCCTAGAAAGGGGCTGAGCATATACTGCAAGACAGAGCAAACTGAAAGAGGAGCACAACGCATAGGCTGTGGAACATGGGCTGTAAGAGACGCCACAACTTCAGTGCGCCTCTGTTCTGGAAAACTTGCAATTCCTGAATGGAGGTTGGACTGACTTTTGAAAGTTAATATTGCAGAAGTGATGGGCAGTCTACCAGGTAGCTGCAGCAACAAGCTGAGGTATACCAATTATCATATGAGCAAACATGGAATATTTCTATGTTCCTCAGTTAAACTTTTGTTGTTTGTAGGTTTGTTGTTGTTGAGAATGGTCTCCCTCTAGCACCAGATGGCCTGGAATTGTTTATGTAGTCCAGGTTAGCCTTGATTGATCTCATAGAGATCCACCTTCCTTTGCCTCCTGACTGCTGGGATTAAAGGTGTGTACTAGCATGTCTAGCCCTGCTTAGTTAAACTTTATGATCAGAGCACAACCTTATCCAATAGCTTGGCTTTGTAAAGATATTATTAGCCATAATTACTTAGTTGAGTTGCTCAGATATTCATGCTCCTAAGAGTTAGTGGATGCCTGTTGTTTTACACTGCTGAGATTTGGGGTGATATATTATGCAAGCATAGATAGCTAAGGCATAGCCTTCCCCAAATACTGAAACAGCATCATCCATAATGAGACAAATAAAATTGTATTGTATTGTAGTGTATTGTATTGTTACATGTTATAGGATAAGACTGTAAAGATTGTAAGAGTTGCTTCTCTCTTTTTTAAAATTTTATTATTATCATTATTATTTTATTTTTTGTGTATGCCTGTATTGCCTGTACGTAGGTAAGTGCACCCATGTCTTGCAATGCCTGTAGAGGTCAGAAGAGGCGGTCAGATCGCCTGGGACTGGAGTTACAGACAATTGTTAGCTGCCATGTGGGTGCTGAGATTCAAACCTGCATCTTCTGCAAGAACAACTGGTGTTTGTAATCGCTGAGCCATCTCTCCAACCCCAAGAATTGCTTCTCTTGAGCAGGAGAGATGGCTCAGTTTGTATAATTGTGAGCCACAGAACCTTGAGAACCTGAGTTTGAATTCCTGGAACCAATGAAAAACCTGCCAAGGCAGTGTGTTAGTGTAATCGCAATATTTACATGAGTACATAGGATGAAGAAGCATGAGAATTCCTGGAAGCTCTGCTCCTGCTAGCCTGGTTTGTACAGTGGCATACAACAAGAGACCCTATCTCAGAGGTAGTGGAAGCAAATGACTGACACCTGAGGATTTCCTCTGACCTTTCATGAGCACTGTGGCACACATACACCAGGACTCACACATGAGCATGCACAGAGACACAGATACACACAGTCACAGACACATACTCAAATATAGACACACACATCACACACAGACATATACACAGATATACAGACATACATCACACAGAGAAATACATACATACATACATATATATAGGCACATACAGATATCACACACACACCACCCACATCACACATCACACACATCACACACAGACATATACATACTCATACACAAACACAAACACACATCACACACAGATATTCACACAGATACAGAGGCACAGACACAGGCACACATCATGCACATACATACACACAGATACACAGACACACACAGACACACAGAAATACACACTCACACAGACACAGGTACACACATTGACACACACAGAGGCACACATAAATAGGGATAAACATTAGTAGAAGACATACACACAGAGGTATATATATACATATAGACACACACAGAGACATACAAACACTCACAGAAAAACACATACTCATACACACTGACACAGAACGTAGACATATATAAAAACACACAGGTAAAAACATACATATGCTCCCGCCCTCAGGCCTTTCTTGGGGTAAGTCTACCATGCAACCCTCCGTGCCTTGACTCCGCCCGGCCGTACTCACCCTTCCATCTCCCCCGCTGTTCTCTACTCCTAGCTTGGGCCCTGTGGCATTCCTAGTCTTGGGGCCCCAGACACCTGGGGAGCCAGTGCTGATTCCTGACCCTGTTCACCCACACTGGCTTGGTGACTTCCTTGGGCCCCAGGAGCACTGCCTCCGGCCCCAGCCTCCCCCTCACCTCTCTCTGTTTCCCCGGACCTGCACCACCTGCTAACTCTCCTGGCCTTCTACCCTATCCTCAGGCCTCTTGGGGTGGGTCCATCGCAGAGCCCCTGCACATTGACTCCCCTGGCCTCATTCGCCCTTCCATCTCTGCCCCTATTCTCTGCTCCTGGTTTGGGCCCTGCGCCATTCCTGGTCTTGGGTCCCCAGACACCTGGGGAACTGGTGCTGCTTCCTGATCGTTTT
>NW_008348789.1:1032141-1032497 GCF_000622305.1 Nannospalax galili
GAACATACCTCAACATAATTAAAGCCATATATAACAAACCCACAGCCAACATCATTCTAAATGGAGCAAAACTGGAAGCATTCCCATTGAAATCAGGAACCAGACAAGGCTGCCCACTTTCTCCACTTCTCTTTAACATAGTACTTGAAACTCTTGCAAGAGCATAAGACAAGACAAAGGAAATTAAAGGAGTAATAATTGGAAAATAAGAGCTCAAATTTTCCCTTTTTGCAGATGATATGATATTATACCTAAGAGATGCGAAAAATTCCACACGTAAACTCCTAGAAATTATTAACACATTCAGTAAAGTGGCAGGTTACAAAATTAACCTACAAAAGTCTATAGTCTTTCTA
>NW_008348789.1:1035489-1038539 GCF_000622305.1 Nannospalax galili
AATATTCTGAAACTTAAAAACATCTATTCAGCAGCCTGGTTTTGCACAATCATCTGTGAAGCAAGCCTTTATTTTACTTTTATTCATCTTTAGACACATCTTCTACATTATATCTGTTATCTTCATCTGTCTCATCTCCCAATTCACTATGCTTTGTCATCTGGAAAACAGCCATTAAGAACCAACAAGGGACTCAGTGGTTAAGCCTGATTAAAGTTCAGTTCCCAGCACTCACACGTGGCAGCTAACAACTGACTATAACTCCAGTTTCAGGGGAATCTGAACACCCTCTTCTGGTTTTCACAGGCATTGCACACAGGAGTGCACTTACACACAGGCAAAACTCTCATACACATAAAATAAATAGAAATAAATAAATAAAAATTTTAGCAAAAGGAGTTCGAGGCCAAGGCTAGAGAGAGAGAGAGAGAGAGACCCTGTTTCCAAAACAAGAGGTATGACTCAAAGAACCTAAATACACTCTTTAGAATCAAGCAAGACTATCAGATTTGTCTGTGCCCTCGATGCAAGTCTAGACACACAGTCACCCAAATTTTTCTGGACAGTAGACTACAGCCTCTACGCCCCAGCGGGTCAGTCCATCCACACCGAGTCAGACAAAGGGCCCCGAGGCAGCCGAGACCTCGGGCCGAGGCCAGCCATGACTCACCCATAAGCCCGAAGCACTCTTCTTTCCAGTATTTGGACTCACAGATTTGCGTCCGGATGATCTTCTCCACCAGATACTGAGGGTTGGTGCCATGGATGCTGTGTGCATCCTTTACCATATGGTTCGCCATTTTAGGACGTTTGCACTTCTGCTGCCGTCGGGTCCTTAAAGGCGTCACATCCAGACAAGAAAAACTTGTAGAGGGACAGAGAAAGGTGGAGGAAATCCTTGTGACCGGCTCAATGCAGCTCAACTGACCCTTCCGCACCTAAGGCCTCAGTGATGGCAGTTGCGGGTTCGTGGAAGTTCGTCATGTGCCCCCGGTGGGTGTGGCGGGCTGGTAAGTGACGCACTAGGAGACAGCCTGTGGGCGGGGCCATGCAAGTGGCACGAAATTTTCTTTCCTTCCTTCGGTCTCTCAGTCGGGTGCAGGTCAAGGCCTTGGTGTGGCAGGAGGCGGCCGGAGGCACGAGCAAGGCTCTGGAGCACGGGCAGCAGTGCTGTGTGGCAGCCTGGAGAGCTGGGAAGCATATTTGCTTGGCTTCATTGTGAAAAGGGGGAAAATTACAAAATTTCTGACAATTGTGTGTTGCCTCATCCATTAAAAAGAATATATATTGAAGGGTCATGCCATCCTATTTCACAAGGCAGAAGACCAGACAAACTTATTCATGGGTTGGCAGGCCATTGCTGGATCGCAAGCAGCACTACCAGATCTACAAAGAAATATGCCTGAAAACTGAAGGTTATTCCACTGAGATTTATATCAAGGTTAGATAGTTTGTGCTGATTGAAGGGGATGATGATGAAATGCCCTACGTTGAAGATGAGTCTAAACCTTGTTTCAAGAACTGTGGTCGAGTACAGTGGTTTGTCCGACTCTCTGAGGTTCCTGCCTCTAATTGGCATTTGTTAGGCCGGAAGCCTGCTGCACAGGAGATATTCTATTATGACTACCCTGGCTGCAATAACAACATTTGTGTTGAGACCATCATTGGCCCTGCATGGGTAGTAGCTTTAGCCCCAGATGAAGAGATCCCTACAGATTTGAAAAATGAGACACTGTTTGTGAAACTATCTTGGAATGAAAAGAAGTTCAAGCCACTGTCACCAGAAGCCCTTGAGGAGCTGAGGAAGGTGAAAGGCAGCTCTGCATGTCAGAAACCTGTGAAGGCCAATATTAAGAATGCAGAAAGCCCTTCTTTAACCACAGCAGAACATGTGATCAAAAGGATTGAATTAAGTCACTCTGCCTCCAAATCTCGCCAAACTCCTACTCACCCTGTCACCCCCAGTGCAAGGAAGCGACTGGAGCTCGGCAGCTTTCCCCGGACGCCTAACACTAAACTATCTCAGCAGACTTTGTGTGGCTTCTTGGATTCTTCGAGAAAATCTAAACGAAAAACAGCCTTCTCTGAGACTGCCTCACCTTCTAAAAGATCTCAGCTGGGTCAAATCAAGATCTCTTCTGCTTTGAAAACTCCAGAAAAAAATAAACAGTTTCAACCCTTTTGTGCCAAGGATATCAGGAAGTCTTCACCTGCATGCAACAGGATTCTGAGAACACGAGTCCCAGTTGTGAAGACCACAGAAATGAATGTAGAAGGAACACTTAGCCCCATCAAGAGCACCTGAGAATCTCAGTGGTGCCTTCTATGATTCTGAAACCAGAAAACATCAGAAGGAGGAAGACAAAAGAACCAGAAGCTCACAAAGAAGCTACCTGTACTTCCTGTCATGTCCACAGAAAGAGTTCTCTGTTGACTTTGAATCGGATTAGGGAGCAGCTTCGGTTTCTAGAGCATAATAAAAATGACCAAGAAGAGGAAGAGTTCAAACCCCCAGCAGAGGGGTCAGACTCCAGCAGTGAGGAGGAAGATGATTGTATTCCCTCCCTTCCAAAGAGAAATCCCCGATGCCAGTCCAGGGACCTGCAAACGACCCCTAAGCCTTCTATGCAGACCTCCTCCAAGACACCAAAGAAAATCCCTAATCCTAGAACGCCTCACCATGCTACTCCTCAGATCCGCAGCTGAAGCCTCGCTGCCCAGGAGCCATCCAGCATGCTCGAGGAGGCCTGACTGAGGCTACCTGTTTCTGCTGTGCCTGAGTCTCTTCCCTGTCGGGAGCAGGAATTCCAAAATATCTACAGTTTTGTGGAAAGCAAACTTCTTGATGGGACTGGATGGTGTATGTACATCTCTGGGGTCCCTAGGACTGGAAAGACTGCCACTGTGCATGAGGTCATATGCTGCTTGCAGCAGGCAGCCCAGACAAACGATGTACCTCCCTTTCAATACGTTGAGGTCAATGACATGAAGCTGATGGAGCATCACCAAGTCTATGTGCAGATCTTGCAGAAACTGACAGGCCAGAAGGC